>NC_132881.1:1657944-1705614 GCF_030463535.1 Salminus brasiliensis | reverse complement strand
GCCTAACCCTAACCCTAACCCTAACCCTAACCCTAACCCTAACCCTAACCCCTAACCCAACCCTAACCCTAACCCCTAACCCCCTAACCCTAACCCCCTAACCCTCCAACCCTAACCCTAACCCTAACCCTAACCCTAACCCTAACCCTAACCCTAACCCAACCCTAACCCTAACCCTAACCCTAACCCTAACCCTAACCCTAACCCTAACCCTAACCCTAACCCTAACCCTAACCCTAACCCTAACCCTAACCCTAACCCTACCCTAACCCTAACCCTAACCCTAACCCTAACCCTAACCCTAACCCTAACCCTAACCCTAACCCTAACCCTAACCCTAACCCTAACCCTAACCCTAACCCTAACCCTAACCCTAACCCTAACCCTAACCCTAACCCTAACCCTAACCCTAACCCTAACCCTAACCCTAACCCTAACCCTAACCCTAACCCTAACCCTAACCCTAACCCTAACCCTAACCCTAACCCTAACCCTAACCCTAACCCTAACCCTAACCCTAACCCTAACCCTAACCCTAACCCTAACCCTAACCCTAACCCTAACCCTAACCCTAACCCTAACCCTAACCCTAACCCTAACCCTAACCCTAACCCTAACCCTAACCCTAACCCTAACCCTAACCCTAACCCTAACCCTAACCCTAACCCTAACCCTAACCCTAACCCTAACCCTAACCCTAACCCTAACCCTAACCCTAACCCTAACCCTAACCCTAACCCTAACCCTAACCCTAACCCTAACCCTAACCCTAACCCTAACCCTAACCCTAACCCTAACCCTAACCCTAACCCTAACCCTAACCCTAACCCTAACCCTAACCCTAACCCTAACCCTAACCCTAACCCTAACCCTAACCCTAACCCTAACCCTAACCCTAACCCTAACCCTAACCCTAACCCTAACCCTAACCCTAACCCTAACCCTAACCCTAACCCTAACCCTAACCCTAACCCTAACCCTAACCCTAACCCTAACCCTAACCCTAACCCTAACCCTAACCCTAACCCTAACCCTAACCCTAACCCTAACCCTAACCCTAACCCTAACCCTAACCCTAACCCTAACCCTAACCCTAACCCTAACCCTAACCCTAACCCTAACCCTAACCCTAACCCTAACCCTAACCCTAACCCTAACCCTAACCCTAACCCTAACCCTAACCCTAACCCTAACCCTAACCCTAACCCTAACCCTAACCCTAACCCTAACCCTAACCCTAACCCTAACCCTAACCCTAACCCTAACCCTAACCCTAACCCTAACCCTAACCCTAACCCTAACCCTAACCCTAACCCTAACCCTAACCCTAACCCTAACCCTAACCCTAACCCTAACCCTAACCCTAACCCTAACCCTAACCCTAACCCTAACCCTAACCCTAACCCTAACCCTAACCCTAACCCTAACCCTAACCCTAACCCTAACCCTAACCCTAACCCTAACCCTAACCCTAACCCTAACCCTAACCCTAACCCTAACCCTAACCCTAACCCTAACCCTAACCCTAACCCTAACCCTAACCCTAACCCTAACCCTAACCCTAACCCTAACCCTAACCCTAACCCTAACCCTAACCCTAACCCTAACCCTAACCCTAACCCTAACCCTAACCCTAACCCTAACCCTAACCCTAACCCTAACCCTAACCCTAACCCTAACCCTAACCCTAACCCTAACCCTAACCCTAACCCTAACCCTAACCCTAACCCTAACCCTAACCCTAACCCTAACCCTAACCCTAACCCTAACCCTAACCCTAACCCTAACCCTAACCCTAACCCTAACCCTAACCCTAACCCTAACCCTAACCCTAACCCTAACCCTAACCCTAACCCTAACCCTAACCCTAACCCTAACCCTAACCCTAACCCTAACCCTAACCCTAACCCTAACCCTAACCCTAACCCTAACCCTAACCCTAACCCTAACCCTAACCCTAACCCTAACCCTAACCCTAACCCTAACCCTAACCCTAACCCTAACCCTAACCCTAACCCTAACCCTAACCCTAACCCTAACCCTAACCCTAACCCTAACCCTAACCCTAACCCTAACCCTAACCCTAACCCTAACCCTAACCCTAACCCTAACCCTAACCCTAACCCTAACCCTAACCCTAACCCTAACCCTAACCCTAACCCTAACCCTAACCCTAACCCTAACCCTAACCCTAACCCTAACCCTAACCCTAACCCTAACCCTAACCCTAACCCTAACCCTAACCCTAACCCTAACCCTAACCCTAACCCTAACCCTAACCCTAACCCTAACCCTAACCCTAACCCTAACCCTAACCCTAACCCTAACCCTAACCCTAACCCTAACCCTAACCCTAACCCTAACCCTAACCCTAACCCTAACCCTAACCCTAACCCTAACCCTAACCCTAACCCTAACCCTAACCCTAACCCTAACCCTAACCCTAACCCTAACCCTAACCCTAACCCTAACCCTAACCCTAACCCTAACCCTAACCCTAACCCTAACCCTAACCCTAACCCTAACCCTAACCCTAACCCTAACCCTAACCCTAACCCTAACCCTAACCCTAACCCTAACCCTAACCCTAACCCTAACCCTAACCCTAACCCTAACCCTAACCCTAACCCTAACCCTAACCCTAACCCTAACCCTAACCCTAACCCTAACCCTAACCCTAACCCTAACCCTAACCCTAACCCTAACCCTAACCCTAACCCTAACCCTAACCCTAACCCTAACCCTAACCCTAACCCTAACCCTAACCCTAACCCTAACCCTAACCCTAACCCTAACCCTAACCCTAACCCTAACCCTAACCCTAACCCTAACCCTAACCCTAACCCTAACCCTAACCCTAACCCTAACCCTAACCCTAACCCTAACCCTAACCCTAACCCTAACCCTAACCCTAACCCTAACCCTAACCCTAACCCTAACCCTAACCCTAACCCTAACCCTAACCCTAACCCTAACCCTAACCCTAACCCTAACCCTAACCCTAACCCTAACCCTAACCCTAACCCTAACCCTAACCCTAACCCTAACCCTAACCCTAACCCTAACCCTAACCCTAACCCTAACCCTAACCCTAACCCTAACCCTAACCCTAACCCTAACCCTAACCCTAACCCTAACCCTAACCCTAACCCTAACCCTAACCCTAACCCTAACCCTAACCCTAACCCTAACCCTAACCCTAACCCTAACCCTAACCCTAACCCTAACCCTAACCCTAACCCTAACCCTAACCCTAACCCTAACCCTAACCCTAACCCTAACCCTAACCCTAACCCTAACCCTAACCCTAACCCTAACCCTAACCCTAACCCTAACCCTAACCCTAACCCTAACCCTAACCCTAACCCTAACCCTAACCCTAACCCTAACCCTAACCCTAACCCTAACCCTAACCCTAACCCTAACCCTAACCCTAACCCTAACCCTAACCCTAACCCTAACCCTAACCCTAACCCTAACCCTAACCCTAACCCTAACCCTAACCCTAACCCTAACCCTAACCCTAACCCTAACCCTAACCCTAACCCTAACCCTAACCCTAACCCTAACCCTAACCCTAACCCTAACCCTAACCCTAACCCTAACCCTAACCCTAACCCTAACCCTAACCCTAACCCTAACCCTAACCCTAACCCTAACCCTAACCCTAACCCTAACCCTAACCCTAACCCTAACCCTAACCCTAACCCTAACCCTAACCCTAACCCTAACCCTAACCCTAACCCTAACCCTAACCCTAACCCTAACCCTAACCCTAACCCTAACCCTAACCCTAACCCTAACCCTAACCCTAACCCTAACCCTAACCCTAACCCTAACCCTAACCCTAACCCTAACCCTAACCCTAACCCTAACCCTAACCCTAACCCTAACCCTAACCCTAACCCTAACCCTAACCCTAACCCTAACCCTAACCCTAACCCTAACCCTAACCCTAACCCTAACCCTAACCCTAACCCTAACCCTAACCCTAACCCTAACCCTAACCCTAACCCTAACCCTAACCCTAACCCTAACCCTAACCCTAACCCTAACCCTAACCCTAACCCTAACCCTAACCCTAACCCTAACCCTAACCCTAACCCTAACCCTAACCCTAACCCTAACCCTAACCCTAACCCTAACCCTAACCCTAACCCTAACCCTAACCCTAACCCTAACCCTAACCCTAACCCTAACCCTAACCCTAACCCTAACCCTAACCCTAACCCTAACCCTAACCCTAACCCTAACCCTAACCCTAACCCTAACCCTAACCCTAACCCTAACCCTAACCCTAACCCTAACCCTAACCCTAACCCTAACCCTAACCCTAACCCTAACCCTAACCCTAACCCTAACCCTAACCCTAACCCTAACCCTAACCCTAACCCTAACCCTAACCCTAACCCTAACCCTAACCCTAACCCTAACCCTAACCCTAACCCTAACCCTAACCCTAACCCTAACCCTAACCCTAACCCTAACCCTAACCCTAACCCTAACCCTAACCCTAACCCTAACCCTAACCCTAACCCTAACCCTAACCCTAACCCTAACCCTAACCCTAACCCTAACCCTAACCCTAACCCTAACCCTAACCCTAACCCTAACCCTAACCCTAACCCTAACCCTAACCCTAACCCTAACCCTAACCCTAACCCTAACCCTAACCCTAACCCTAACCCTAACCCTAACCCTAACCCTAACCCTAACCCTAACCCTAACCCTAACCCTAACCCTAACCCTAACCCTAACCCTAACCCTAACCCTAACCCTAACCCTAACCCTAACCCTAACCCTAACCCTAACCCTAACCCTAACCCTAACCCTAACCCTAACCCTAACCCTAACCCTAACCCTAACCCTAACCCTAACCCTAACCCTAACCCTAACCCTAACCCTAACCCTAACCCTAACCCTAACCCTAACCCTAACCCTAACCCTAACCCTAACCCTAACCCTAACCCTAACCCTAACCCTAACCCTAACCCTAACCCTAACCCTAACCCTAACCCTAACCCTAACCCTAACCCTAACCCTAACCCTAACCCTAACCCTAACCCTAACCCTAACCCTAACCCTAACCCTAACCCTAACCCTAACCCTAACCCTAACCCTAACCCTAACCCTAACCCTAACCCTAACCCTAACCCTAACCCTAACCCTAACCCTAACCCTAACCCTAACCCTAACCCTAACCCTAACCCTAACCCTAACCCTAACCCTAACCCTAACCCTAACCCTAACCCTAACCCTAACCCTAACCCTAACCCTAACCCTAACCCTAACCCTAACCCTAACCCTAACCCTAACCCTAACCCTAACCCTAACCCTAACCCTAACCCTAACCCTAACCCTAACCCTAACCCTAACCCTAACCCTAACCCTAACCCTAACCCTAACCCTAACCCTAACCCTAACCCTAACCCTAACCCTAACCCTAACCCTAACCCTAACCCTAACCCTAACCCTAACCCTAACCCTAACCCTAACCCTAACCCTAACCCTAACCCTAACCCTAACCCTAACCCTAACCCTAACCCTAACCCTAACCCTAACCCTAACCCTAACCCTAACCCTAACCCTAACCCTAACCCTAACCCTAACCCTAACCCTAACCCTAACCCTAACCCTAACCCTAACCCTAACCCTAACCCTAACCCTAACCCTAACCCTAACCCTAACCCTAACCCTAACCCTAACCCTAACCCTAACCCTAACCCTAACCCTAACCCTAACCCTAACCCTAACCCTAACCCTAACCCTAACCCTAACCCTAACCCTAACCCTAACCCTAACCCTAACCCTAACCCTAACCCTAACCCTAACCCTAACCCTAACCCTAACCCTAACCCTAACCCTAACCCTAACCCTAACCCTAACCCTAACCCTAACCCTAACCCTAACCCTAACCCTAACCCTAACCCTAACCCTAACCCTAACCCTAACCCTAACCCTAACCCTAACCCTAACCCTAACCCTAACCCTAACCCTAACCCTAACCCTAACCCTAACCCTAACCCTAACCCTAACCCTAACCCTAACCCTAACCCTAACCCTAACCCTAACCCTAACCCTAACCCTAACCCTAACCCTAACCCTAACCCTAACCCTAACCCTAACCCTAACCCTAACCCTAACCCTAACCCTAACCCTAACCCTAACCCTAACCCTAACCCTAACCCTAACCCTAACCCTAACCCTAACCCTAACCCTAACCCTAACCCTAACCCTAACCCTAACCCTAACCCTAACCCTAACCCTAACCCTAACCCTAACCCTAACCCTAACCCTAACCCTAACCCTAACCCTAACCCTAACCCTAACCCTAACCCTAACCCTAACCCTAACCCTAACCCTAACCCTAACCCTAACCCTAACCCTAACCCTAACCCTAACCCTAACCCTAACCCTAACCCTAACCCTAACCCTAACCCTAACCCTAACCCTAACCCTAACCCTAACCCTAACCCTAACCCTAACCCTAACCCTAACCCTAACCCTAACCCTAACCCTAACCCTAACCCTAACCCTAACCCTAACCCTAACCCTAACCCTAACCCTAACCCTAACCCTAACCCTAACCCTAACCCTAACCCTAACCCTAACCCTAACCCTAACCCTAACCCTAACCCTAACCCTAACCCTAACCCTAACCCTAACCCTAACCCTAACCCTAACCCTAACCCTAACCCTAACCCTAACCCTAACCCTAACCCTAACCCTAACCCTAACCCTAACCCTAACCCTAACCCTAACCCTAACCCTAACCCTAACCCTAACCCTAACCCTAACCCTAACCCTAACCCTAACCCTAACCCTAACCCTAACCCTAACCCTAACCCTAACCCTAACCCTAACCCTAACCCTAACCCTAACCCTAACCCTAACCCTAACCCTAACCCTAACCCTAACCCTAACCCTAACCCTAACCCTAACCCTAACCCTAACCCTAACCCTAACCCTAACCCTAACCCTAACCCTAACCCTAACCCTAACCCTAACCCTAACCCTAACCCTAACCCTAACCCTAACCCTAACCCTAACCCTAACCCTAACCCTAACCCTAACCCTAACCCTAACCCTAACCCTAACCCTAACCCTAACCCTAACCCTAACCCTAACCCTAACCCTAACCCTAACCCTAACCCTAACCCTAACCCTAACCCTAACCCTAACCCTAACCCTAACCCTAACCCTAACCCTAACCCTAACCCTAACCCTAACCCTAACCCTAACCCTAACCCTAACCCTAACCCTAACCCTAACCCTAACCCTAACCCTAACCCTAACCCTAACCCTAACCCTAACCCTAACCCTAACCCTAACCCTAACCCTAACCCTAACCCTAACCCTAACCCTAACCCTAACCCTAACCCTAACCCTAACCCTAACCCTAACCCTAACCCTAACCCTAACCCTAACCCTAACCCTAACCCTAACCCTAACCCTAACCCTAACCCTAACCCTAACCCTAACCCTAACCCTAACCCTAACCCTAACCCTAACCCTAACCCTAACCCTAACCCTAACCCTAACCCTAACCCTAACCCTAACCCTAACCCTAACCCTAACCCTAACCCTAACCCTAACCCTAACCCTAACCCTAACCCTAACCCTAACCCTAACCCTAACCCTAACCCTAACCCTAACCCTAACCCTAACCCTAACCCTAACCCTAACCCTAACCCTAACCCTAACCCTAACCCTAACCCTAACCCTAACCCTAACCCTAACCCTAACCCTAACCCTAACCCTAACCCTAACCCTAACCCTAACCCTAACCCTAACCCTAACCCTAACCCTAACCCTAACCCTAACCCTAACCCTAACCCTAACCCTAACCCTAACCCTAACCCTAACCCTAACCCTAACCCTAACCCTAACCCTAACCCTAACCCTAACCCTAACCCTAACCCTAACCCTAACCCTAACCCTAACCCTAACCCTAACCCTAACCCTAACCCTAACCCTAACCCTAACCCTAACCCTAACCCTAACCCTAACCCTAACCCTAACCCTAACCCTAACCCTAACCCTAACCCTAACCCTAACCCTAACCCTAACCCTAACCCTAACCCTAACCCTAACCCTAACCCTAACCCTAACCCTAACCCTAACCCTAACCCTAACCCTAACCCTAACCCTAACCCTAACCCTAACCCTAACCCTAACCCTAACCCTAACCCTAACCCTAACCCTAACCCTAACCCTAACCCTAACCCTAACCCTAACCCTAACCCTAACCCTAACCCTAACCCTAACCCTAACCCTAACCCTAACCCTAACCCTAACCCTAACCCTAACCCTAACCCTAACCCTAACCCTAACCCTAACCCTAACCCTAACCCTAACCCTAACCCTAACCCTAACCCTAACCCTAACCCTAACCCTAACCCTAACCCTAACCCTAACCCTAACCCTAACCCTAACCCTAACCCTAACCTAACCCTAACCCTAACCCTAACCCTAACCCTAACCCTAACCCTAACCCTAACCCTAACCCTAACCCTAACCCTAACCCTAACCCTAACCCTAACCCTAACCCTAACCCTAACCCTAACCCTAACCCTAACCCTAACCCTAACCCTAACCCTAACCCTAACCCTAACCCTAACCCTAACCCTAACCCTAACCCTAACCCTAACCCTAACCCTAACCCTAACCCTAACCCTAACCCTAACCCTAACCCTAACCCTAACCCTAACCCTAACCCTAACCCTAACCCTAACCTAACCCTAACCCTAACCCTAACCCTAACCCTAACCCTAACCCTAACCCTAACCCTAACCCTAACCCTAACCCTAACCCTAACCCTAACCCTAACCCTAACCCTAACCCTAACCCTAACCCTAACCCTAACCCTAACCCTAACCCTAACCCTAACCCTAACCCTAACCCTAACCCTAACCCTAACCCTAACCCTAACCCTAACCCTAACCCTAACCCTAACCCTAACCCTAACCCTAACCCTAACCCTAACCCTAACCCTAACCCTAACCCTAACCCTAACCCTAACCCTAACCCTAACCCTAACCCTAACCCTAACCCTAACCCTAACCCTAACCCTAACCCTAACCCTAACCCTAACCCTAACCCTAACCCTAACCCTAACCCTAACCCTAACCCTAACCCTAACCCTAACCCTAACCCTAACCCTAACCCTAACCCTAACCCTAACCCTAACCCTAACCCTAACCCTAACCCTAACCCTAACCCTAACCCTAACCCTAACCTAACCCTAACCCTAACCCTAACCCTAACCCTAACCCTAACCCTAACCCTAACCTAACCCTAACCCTAACCCTAACCCTAACCCTAACCCTAACCCTAACCCTAACCCTAACCCTAACCCTAACCCTAACCCTAACCCTAACCCTAACCCTAACCCTAACCTAACCCTAACCCTAACCCTAACCCTAACCCTAACCCTAACCCTAACCTAACCCTAACCCTAACCCTAACCTAACCCTAACCCTAACCCTAACCCTAACCCTAACCCTAACCCTAACCCTAACCCTAACCCTAACCCTAACCTAACCCTAACCCTAACCCTAACCCTAACCCTAACCCTAACCCTAACCCTAACCCTAACCCTAACCCTAACCCTAACCCTAACCCTAACCCTAACCCTAACCCTAACCCTAACCCTAACCCTAACCCTAACCCTAACCCTAACCCTAACCCTAACCCTAACCCTAACCCTAACCCTAACCCTAACCCTAACCCTAACCCTAACCCTAACCTAACCCTAACCCTAACCCTAACCCTAACCCTAACCCTAACCCTAACCTAACCCTAACCCTAACCCTAACCCTAACCCTAACCCTAACCCTAACCCTAACCCTAACCCTAACCCTAACCCTAACCCTAACCCTAACCCTAACCCTAACCCTAACCCTAACCCTAACCCTAACCCTAACCCTAACCCTAACCCTAACCCTAACCCTAACCCTAACCCTAACCCTAACCCTAACCCTAACCCTAACCCTAACCCTAACCCTAACCCTAACCCTAACCCTAACCCTAACCCTAACCCTAACCCTAACCTAACCCTAACCCTAACCCTAACCCTAACCCTAACCCTAACCCTAACCCTAACCCTAACCCTAACCCTAACCCTAACCCTAACCCTAACCCTAACCCTAACCCTAACCCTAACCCTAACCTAACCCTAACCCTAACCCTAACCCTAACCCTAACCCTAACCCTAACCTAACCCTAACCCTAACCCTAACCCTAACCCTAACCCTAACCCTAACCTAACCCTAACCCTAACCCTAACCCTAACCCTAACCCTAACCCTAACCCTAACCCTACCCTAACCCTAACCCTAACCCTAACCCTAACCCTAACCTAACCCTAACCCTAACCCTAACCCTAACCCTAACCCCTAACCCTAACCCTAACCCTAACCCTAACCCTAACCTAACCCTAACCCTAACCCTAACCCTAACCCTAACCCTAACCTAACCCTAACCCTAACCCTAACCCTAACCCTAACCCTAACCCTAACCCTAACCCTAACCCTAACCCTAACCCAACCCTAATCATAACCTAAGCCCTAACCCTAACCCTAACCCCTCACTCTGCTGCCTGCTTTTAACCCTAATCTTAAACCTAACCCTAACCTTTACCTTAACCCTAACCCCAGCTCCCAACCCTAATCATAACCTAAGCCCTAAACCTAACCCTAACCCTAACCTTAATCCTAACCCTAAACCCAGCCCCTAACCCTAATCTTAACCTAACCCTAACCCTAAAACCCTAACCCTAACCCTAAACCTAACCCTGTTTAGTCTAGCAGTGTGTTCTTCACTCTGGCCTCCTCTCAACAGCTGACTCAATAATCACAGATTTACAAATCATATCAAATCTACTACACCTCAACCTCACACCTATTCCTCATTCTGCTCACATCACTCTAATCATAGGATTTTCAATACACCTCAACCTCACACCTGTTCACTCCCTGCTTTACTGTAGCATTGGGGAGAGGGAGCGGGTGAGCAAACAAGGCCAAGTAGGTCTAGAGGGTGTCCTGCTCAGTCTAGTGGCACACTCCTCACTCTGCTGCCTGCACCTAACCCTAATCTTAACCTAACCCTAACCTTTACCTTAACCCTAGCCCCAGCCCCCAACCCTAATCATAACCTAACCCTAACCCAACCTTAACCCTAACCCTAACCTTAACCTTAACCTTAACCCTAGCCCCAGCCCCCAACCCTAACCCTAATCTTAACCTAACCCTAACCTTTACCTTAACCCTAACCCCAGCCCCCAACCCTAATCATAACCTAAGCCCTAACCCTAAACCTAACCCTAACCTTAACCTTAACCCTAGCCCCAGCCCCCAACCCTAATCATAACCTAAACCCTAACCCAACCTTAACCCTAACCCTAACCTTAACCTTAACCCTAGCCCCAGCCCCCAACCCTAATCTTAACCTAACCCTAACCTTAACCTTAACCCTAGCCCCAGCCCCCAACCCTAACCCTAATCTTAACCTAACCCTAACCTTTACCTTAACCCCAGCCCCCAACCCTAATCATAACCTAAGCCCTAACCCTAAACCTAACCCTAACCCAACCCTAACCCTAACCTTAACCCTAGCCCCAGCCCCCAACCCTAAACCTAACTCTAACCCTAACCCTTAACTTCACACCTGTTCACTCCCTGCTTTACTGTAGCATTGGGGAGAGAGAACAGGTGAGCAAACAAGGCCAAGTAGATCTAGAGGGTGTCCTGCTCAGTCTAGTGGCACACTCCTCACTCTGCTCGCCTCACTCTGCTCTCTTTAGGCCTACTACAGGACCAAAAGCCCGATAGCAATGCTTAACAAGCGCTGGCCCGTGCACTACCCTTGATCTTCCTACTCAACCATGCAGTCTGATGGATTGTAATGGGGGAAGTCATTGTACATAACAAAAACCTAACCCTAACCCTACCCTAACCCTAACCCTAACCCTAACCCTGGCCCGTGCACTACCCTTGATCTTCCTACTCAACCATGCAGTCTGATGGATTGTAATGGGGGAAGTCATTGTACATAACAAAAACCTAACCCTAAACCCTAACCCTAAACCCTAACCCTAACCCTAAACCCTAACCCTAAACCCTAACCCTAACCCTCAACCTCACACCTGTTCACTCCCTATTTAACTGTAGCATTGGGGAGAGGGAATAGGGGAGCAAACAAGGCCAAGTAGGTCTAGAGGGTGTCCTGCTCAGTCTGGTGGCACACTCCTCACTCTCCTGCCTGTTCCTAACCCTAATCTTAACCTAGTCCTAATCCTAACCTTAATCATAATCTTAATCTAGTCCTAATCCTAACCTTTATCATACTTTAGCCCTAACCCTAACCTAAACCCTTAACCTCACACCTGTTCACTCCCTGCTTAACTGTAGCATTAGGGACCAACCTAATTGGGTGGGAGACCAGAACAAGCTGAGTGATATTGGGAGTGGGACCCAAGTGCTGAGTTAGGCAGAATCAGAGAACAAACTAAATGTACACAACAACAGAAGGTACTAGGACCCTCAGAAATTAGAATATATACAATAGGAACTGAAAAGTTACTTAAACGTAAACATTTCTTCAAACCTCCAACCTCTTGCTTATGAGACCAGAGGAAACACACTGCACCACTGGAGGAGCTGCATGACATGTTAAGACCAAAGGGGAAAACTTAGGTTGCCAGGGGAAGAAAAGAAGTAAAAGGATAAACTTAAATAAGAGTAAGTAAGATTAAGGGAAAAAAGAACAAAGGGGGGCAACAATGCAAAACAAAACCAAAGAGAGATAGAAACTCAAAACTTAAAGGAAATATTTGTTTCCCTTTCTTTTGTTTTTTGCTTTTTTGAGCTTGAGACAAGCCCAAGAAGAGGTTAGGTCTGTGACCAACAAGAGATCAGAAAAGAGAGCCAGGAGAACACTCGCCGGAGGTCTACCGATTTACCGGCCAGACTTGTGTGTTAGAAACCCAAGACTGAGCACAGGGCTCGAGGTTCTTTCCATAGGAAAGGGACAGGTGTTGCTGATTGCCCCTAATCAGTGTGTAGTGGTTCTGGGTTTCCCTCTGGTGGCTGGGGTGGCATAGCAGGATGCCCAGCCACAGTCTGCACCCTTACAGCCTTTCAACTGATCCAGGTTTCATTACCAAGTTGACTACTCCACTGCATTCTTCTCCATGGCTTCCTGTAGATCAGATTAAAAAACCTTGCACTGTTTTTTACAAAACCAAAACTGGACCAGCCTGTCCTAGCTGAAGGGGTTAATTGCAGGGAAATGAGATTTAGGTGATATGGACAGGAAGCAGAGCATTAACTAAAATTCTGTTGATATCGACCTCTGGTGGCCAGACTGGGAAGTGTCCTGGGACACTTCTCTTTCTCTTACTGTGTGAGCTGTTCTATTTCAAGTTTCAGCAGCATTATAAAGATAAAACATTATTTTTTAATGAAAACCAGGACAACACTTTAAGAACTTTTATTTTACTGATGACATGAGACAGACATAGTGGAAGGACAATAACACAGGTATTAATGTGTGTGTGTGTGTGTGTGTGTGTGTGTGTGTGTGTGTGTGTATATGACAGCACCAGTATTTGATTTGTCAAGGTGAATAAAAACCGGCCTTAGTTTTGTCTGATCTGCTAATCATGTGGACCCACAGCACTTTCAGCTCTGCCAGTATTTAATGAAGTCATGAGCTGCAGATCACCCTAACCCTAACCCTAACCCAAAATCAATAAGATAAGCAGAAAATAACATTTTAGGTAACTATTTGGACAATTATGGGATTCCAGAGACAAGGAACACACCAACAGGACATTAGACTTGGACCAATAATGTACAGCACTGGGACCCAATCAAGCTGGAATCAGATCAACAGATTAAAAAACAAACTCTCTTTTAATCTGAATATATTAGGTTAGTCTTATCTAATATTATCTGGATTTGAACCAGTTCAGACTGAATTTAATAGTTAAAAGTGGATTAATACTAACCTTCAACCATCGAACTGAACACGTAAAAGTTTAGACTGGATTTCATACAAGGTAGGGATTTACATACAACATATCAAATCTTGAATTTACTCATGTTTAATGGGGGGTTGTAAATGACCAAAAAGCTATTAATAAAATACCCTAAAAACATTCTTAACACCTCAGCTTAAAGGCAGATTTATGCTTCAGCGTCGAGTCGATGCAGAGTCTACGGTGTATTTTGTGCAAGTGGCCTACACCGCCAGAGCATTTATGCACCTGTGTCACTCTGCAGCCAAAACAGTAGTCTGGCGAGGGGGTTTAATGCCACTGTGTTGACTCTCGGAGTATTTTACAATCATCATGATGCTGGAGTTAGGGCAAAATAGCTGGCGTTTACTTTTATTTAAATTTCGGCAACGAAAGACAGAGCAGACAGCATAGATTCTATACAGAACCATAAATTGGCCTTAAGAAGGTGACACATTGCATCCAAGGACCACAGTGGCAGTCTGTTAAAGCAAAAGTAAAAAAGTAATATTGAAGTTTGTAGTGCAACACAATATAAAGTAGAATTAATACGCTAGAAAAGAATGTCAGACCAAGAGACCCAGGACAGATAGGGTTGGGCGGTATAACTATAATACTGTATACCGCTGTATTTCAAAATGTTGACAGTATTTTAAAATTACAACATGTGAATGTGTTACATTTCTGTCTAGTTCTATCTAGTTCAAAGTCAAATAAGCTCATTCCCCATGTGCATTTAAAAGAACCACAGGGTGGGGGCGCTGTGGGAGCTTGCTGATTGGTGAGGTCATGCTCTGAAAACAGGTGGGAAGAAAACCAGCCCACCATAGTTGTGAGTTAACAACAAGTTTGAATTAAGCAAACCTGGATATCAAATGTATCTGAAAAAGACTCCGTTCTCAGATATGAGGCTTTATACGGGTGTGATCTGAACCTTTAGTGCTAACTGACAACGAATCCAAACACAGGAGAACTGGGGTCTCAGTTTTTGTTGTCAACATTTGTGTTGGTGTTTAGCAGTTAGTCAGCAGAGGTGTATCTGTAGCTAAGGTAGCTCAGCAAAGGCTAGCTAAGCGAGTGGCTACAGGTCAAAAACCACAGGAAAAAACCCTAACCCTTCCAACAGCAGTCGCTCGATCTGAGCCATTTTTTGTATATATGTCTATAGGTGGGGTTTAGCTTGAGTTAGTTCTGTGGTGAGAAGACTGTTATCCTGTTAACTGAGCTAAGGCTAACCAGCTTCTGAACTCTGCTTTTGATCGTTTTTCAGTTTTCAAAGAAGGCAGGTTGAGGTACGGAGACCACATAAAATGTAGACCCATCTGTACTTCTTGCCCAACCTACAGCGTCAAGCCCCCTGTTCCCAGTAATGCCATATACTAATGGATACCGCCCAACCCTAACCACAGGAGGACATTTTTGCTACAGATTTAGTGAAACAAGACACCCAGCGTTTTCTTCTGGACTTCACTGTAATCAACTGAGTGTCTGATGACTAACCAGAATGTTTTATATTATATTGTTATACTTATATTTATATTGTAATATTATGCTAAAAAAGCTAAGAACTCAATTTTCAACTTACAGTTGAACCTGAAAAGGTCCTGATGTTGAGGCACCTTCAAAATGCAGAATTTAGAAATGCTTGGAAACACTGAACAAACACAGCATTAGAGGATTTTAAAAACAACAAACAGAAAAGTTAGCCACTATACTTCAAACATTTTATAAATCCCAAGAACTTTTCTAGTTTACTTAGTTCTCCGATGTCTCCGAAACTAATAAAAGGCCATGTTTACAGATATATAAAACACAGACACAATAAGATTACATAGTGCAAGTTTTCATAAAGTCTTTTGCTACATGATGCTTGCTGAGGTTGAGTGCATGTCCTAATGCTCTTGATTTTCAGCCAGTCTGCTGTTAAAGGCACAGTATATTTCGAGTTCTGCGTATTTCTTGCTGAGAACCGAAAGATCCCGTTATCTGGATGGTCCTGTAAAATGCAGATTTTGCAGGGTGAAAGAAACAGCATTAAAAGTGATTCAAAGAGGTCATGGATTGTTAGAAGGGCAACAGCTTCACTTCTGAGAGAAAGCAGCCAATAAAGGAGAGTCTCACTACATAAACCAGCTTGTGCTGTCTGATTCGACTGATACTGCTGAATAAAAACATTTTAGGTCCATATTCTAAGACACGGTAGATGGCATCAGTTAAATGTGTGGCTATCCTCCTTGAGATTTAAAAGAAAAACAAACTCACCAAGAACAAAATCACACCACCTCGCCGCTAGGACTCCTCGGCTGCTCCTCAACTGTCGTGTAATTTTAGCTGGAGATGACTCATTCGCGCGAGAACTTCTGCGTTTTGCGCCCGACTTGCTCTGCTCTGCCTCTGTAGAGGAGTGGGATTTCCTTGGAGAACAGAAGGTCTTCTGCAACTTGGTGGTTTCACTGCTCTTTTGTTCCTCTTGTTTCATAGGGAGATCACACCCAGCAGGTGAGATATTGAACTTCACTGTGCAAAAGTTGTACTCCTCCGTCACTGAGGTTGCGTTAGGAGAGTTGATCTTTTTCAGGAAAACCCTGCATTCCTTCAGGGTCTCTGAGCTCCAGGCTTTAGAGCTAATCCTCTCTTCTTTGAAAATGCCAGTAATGCCAGCTGTCTGCTCAGACGCATCAATCTTAAGCAACTTACTTTCCGAGATATCTGCTGCCTCCTGCACTTTGTTTACTGAAGGAAGTAGCTCTTTTGATAAACCTGTCGTCTTCACCCTAGTTCTCAGGTGACCTCTGTGGGTTTTGAGATCTACCTTAGTTGTGGAGGTTTTCTTGCCATTGATTGTGAACTTTGACCTTGCTCTAAGCAGAGCTGTTCTGTAGACCCCCCACGATCCACAAGACTTGGGTGTTTTCTGCGTATCAGCATGCCTCAGGTTAACCTTTGAGGTGTTAAATAGGAAGCTCTTGGCGAAAGACTTCCCCGCTTTGTACACTGTTGCTTGCGCTTGCCGAAGCATTGTTGGACTTTTTGGGACAACTTTAGCAAATTTCTTAACATGTTTCCTGAGACGTTCTGCTTGTGGGCTTGGGCAAACGTTCTTTCTGCAGGTGGGTCTTATGGGACTATAATGAAAGACCTCATAAGGATTTCTTGCACTGGCCTTCTTTACAATAGCCAATGACTGAGTCTCTGTGGTCTGCATAAACCAGGAGCAAAGCTTTTCCATGCTGTAGTTCCTCTCAAACAGCATTTTCACAGCTGAGGACTTCTCAACACAACCAGTGACTTTTGGCTTCTGCTTCATTTTAACCTCTTCGGCCTTTTTTGCCTCCAGGACTTCTGAAACCCACGTGTCCGACATCAGCCTGATTCTTCTGGCTAACTCTTTGTTTAGGGTCTCTGGTGACGCAGTGGTAGACCACCACTTAAAACTCTCATCTGATGCAAAAATGGAGTCCACTGAAACTCCAGAAAAACGAACAACGCTTTTCATGTGACTGACCTTGTGGCTTGTCGTTTTGGAAATTGCATTGTTAGCTGCCACCTCAGGCCCATGCTGTGTCTGGTGGTTGTTCTCAGTAATAGCTCTGCACATAAGCAGTTTGTGTGATCTACAAACCAGTGCATTGCTACGACTAAAAGATCTGGCGGTAGCAACCGAGTGCAGCAAATGAATGGAAGGTTTGCGCTCCCTTACAGAATGTCGAACAGGCTCAGAGCCTTCTTCCATGGTACCCACTGTATCATTCAGAACCCCATTATTGTGTTGACTGACTGTCTTCTGCTCTTTGGAAGGTTCAAATTCCATTACAAGAGCCCTGTGCTGCAGAGGTGATTCTTTTATGTCTTTTTTCAAGTGAATCTTGCGTTGCCGTGGCGACACTGTAGTAACAGTGACAGAAATTCCAGAAATCTTGACCTTAGGTGGCCTCCCCGGTTTTCTCGTCACTGCAGAATCGCTCTGCTTTTGACATTTTATGTTACTGCTTGCATGGATAAAGCCTCTCCTGTCTTCCACAGGCATCACAAAATGTAGATCCTCTAACGGACCTTTGACTAACTTAACTTCAGAACCTCCGCTGCTATTCGTTTTTCTAGTCTCATAACTGCTGCTTGGAACCTCATAATGTGGGTTTGTGGAAAGACGTTCCAAGTCCTCGGACACCACTCTCCTCGCTTTCCTTGACCTCCCGTACAGGATTGTGATTTTCAGATTTTTGCTGCCATCTTGACTGATTTTTTCACATGTTCTCTGATTTACATCTGTGCCATTTAAGCTATTTGGGTCTCCAGCTTTGGCTTTAGGGGGTCTGCCAATGGGACGCTTTACCAATTTTTCAATCTGTGGACCCAACTTTTTGGGCCGTCCAGGGCGTCTCTTCACAGGAGTTGCTTCTTGCACAACTGGTAAAGCTGTTAAATTAATCAAATCCACCTGATCAGCAGAGATGAGTTGTGTTGGTTTCATGTTGGACCCCAAAAACTCGACACTCTGCACAAAATCTTCATCCTGGGTTTGCTCATTTTTTGAGCTGCTAGCCCATGAAGCTTCAACACAAGGATCAAACATTTCGCCTTGAGGGTTTGAACCAGAGTCTGCGGCTTTGAGTGTGTATTTAACCCCATCCTCACCTTTCACGAGTGACACCAGCATGAGCTTTATTGGACTAACATACGTTAGTTCTTTACTGACTTTCAGGCTATGTGTATCAGCAGACTGACCCAGAATTACCTCGGGGCTTTGAGATTTCAATAGACTCTCCACTGCACAGAGCCTCAGCCTTTTTGTTGGGGATGCATCATCGTCACCACTGTTACCTTCATATACTCTTATTTTTTGGGGTAAAACAGTTAATGTGTTCATTCCATGACTCGATCTATGATGCCTCATACGATTTTGAGCTTCAGTTTTGATTAGGTGTTTAGTATCAGTTTTAGCAGCTGTATGGATCATCTCTGTGGAGTCATGTTCAGATGTAGCGTTAACGTCAGGGGGATGCTTCACGAAGACACCCTCAGAAAAACAGGCTGCATAGTACATCTTCCTGGGCTCAGTGACATAAGAGGAGAAGCGCTGAGGAGGGACAATGTTTCTCCGGGACCTTCCAACTTTGTCGTTTGTTTGGAACATTTTACTTCCGTCCGGATGGAACTTTGTTAATGCCTTACTGTGAGATAAATCTGTTTGCTGAAGGTCCGTTTCATTACAGAGGGGGATTTCTGTCGGGTCAGCAGGTTGCTTTTCTTGTTCCTCTTGATGGTTTTGTGTTTCTGAAGTTAATCTTTGACTGTCCGAGAGTTGTTTTATGGGCTCCATTTCAGATACGCTTTCAGAAAAGCCAGATAGTCCTTTAACAGACAGCGTAGAGGTAAGACAGGACTTAATGTTCTTTGGACACTTGCTTTTATCCATTTCCAATTTCCTTCTGCAGACTGAAGGGTCAAGCCGTGCGAGATCTCGTTTAATCTGTAAACTCTGCCTTCGGGAGGCTGGTAGGTCAGGGGATAGACTGAGGGCTGCAAGCACTTCCTGTCTTCGGCGAGAGCGTGTCTGAGGGGACCGCCGTTCTGTGGCCATGCGCTGCTCAAAGAGCTCCTTCAGGTCATACTCTTTTTCGCTGCTGCTGTGCAACACCGTGGTTATAATCTCGGCCAGGTGAGCGTCGTCGCACAATTCCGCGTGTTGACCTGGGTCTGCGCTCTGTGGAGTCAGCTCCCTCTCGGTTGGTTGAATATTCTTTAGTTTTTCAGTAAATTCATCCATTATTCCCCCAAAGAAAGTTCCACAGTAACGTTTATCCTCTTCAGTCTCAGAATGCATATCTTTAACCAGAACAGAGGGAGATGCCCCAGCATGCCGAGCATCAGACTGCAGCGCTTTACCTTCACCTTCTCTCTCAGTTCGGTGAGGTAAAAGAGGTGGAGATTTTCTTTGTGCCAAAAATTCCTGACCTTTACAGCTGATGTTTTTGTTGCCCATTTTACACTCTATATCCACCAGCACTGGCGACAGCGGGGGTGGCGAGGGGCTACGGCAAGTTTGGCAAGCGCCACAAGATTGAAGAACACGGGCATGGCTGATCTGGACACCCAACACACTGCCTGCATGTGAAAGGCACGCATGTTCATTGCTTCGCTGATGTTGGCACACAATATTTTTGCGATGAGCGCAGCAAATAGCAGAGCTCGGACAAACGACTTTGCTGACGCAGCCATGAGCCAGATTTTGGCAGGTCAGGCCGCTGACGGCGCTCATACCAATACAAGTGGGGCTAAAGGCACACTTTCTAAATCCACACACAGCTGCACAGCTACTTAGTGTGCAGGGTAAAGGATCACTGAGAGATGTTTGTTCAGCAGGACAGCAGTAAGGCTCAGTTTTTGCCATCCGCCTGTGGCCTTCCCTCAGAGCTACTGCCACGCCGTAATCCTCCCGCATGTCCTGAAGCATGTGATATAGGAGCAGTCTGTGGTAAGAGCAGAGTGAAGACAGGACCTTCTCCAACACTGTACCTCTCCAGTCTTCCGGTTTCTCCCTTTCCTCCTCCATTCTGCAATGGTCCTCATCCACAGGCACCAAAGAACTATATAAATAAATGGGGATAAATTATTATTCATATTACTTACAGATCAGTGACAAGAATCAAAGGACCAGCAGTAGCTTTGTGCTCATGCGACATGTGCAGATCAACAGATTCTGCTCTCGACAGTCTTTGATCTATTTCACCATTTCCATTATGACTGACACAGTTACACAAAAATTAAACACTTTTTATTGACAATTTTTTTATTGACAGCTTGTAGAAGGCAGAGGATGACGATTGTAGCAACGCTCACACTAAAGGAAACTTCATTAATACAAAGCATCCATAAAACCTGTTAACCAGCCAAACCATCTGCCTTTCTAGGTGTCGCTTAAAAATAACCACAAGCAAACCCATTTCTGCAGGCAATACACTGTTAAACAAAACAAAAAAAAACAGATTGCATGAGGACACTAATTTGTTTAATGGGTTTTAAGTTAATATATAAAGTTTCTTTTTTTTGAGTGTGAAATAGAAAAGAGGTTTATTAACCAACACTCTAAGAGCCCAATTTTTAATTCATCTTTATAAGCTGAAATAACTTTTAACAAGATTAATAGAAAAGAGAATGTTACACTGTTAGCATCAATAACTGAACTCAAAATAGGTGTGTAGCAATCATTAACTTTAAAGACTGAAAATCAGGAGTGTTTTAATGGCCTCTCTCCATGAAAAGCCCTTTTTTGTTAGTAAGCAAACCAGAATAAATTAACAATCAGAATAATCACAAAGAGGAAAGAAAGCTTACCCAAAAGGACATTAATATAAGCATGCAATTATAGTAAAACACATTTCACATTTAAATCTGAGCAACAAAGTGCTTCAACACAAACTCGACACACTAAGTCTGATTCTCATCACAAAGAAATAAATACACATTTACAACACAAAACATTTACAGAATAGTTTTCTGAGAAAAGAATGAATGATTCAATCATAGTGCAACTGATGTATGCATAAATAAACGATTGCAATTAATATATATCTTGCAACTGCTTATGAATGTGACAAACTCACTGCTGTGAACTGTTCCCATTGGGCCCTTTCAAAAAGCTTTAGATGAGATCCTGACCCCCTTTAAAAACACGGCTGAAGAGTTTCAGTAGTTTTTAGAGTAACAAAAATGCAGAAATTCCACCAGTTTATTTTGGCAACCTCCTCAAAGTTTTCACAGAATGGTGAAATGTACAGAAAAGGGCTTCGTGAAGATGAGGCTGTCTGTCAGAACCTTTACAACTTATCCTTGGACATACTGCAGTTAAAAGGGCAGTTACACCTTTAACTTTATTCGTAATCTTACCCTGAGGATACTCTATGGCTACATTAAGACACCAAACACAATCCATCAAATTTGGTTTTCTGTACCTGATTAAATCTGCAAATTATTATTTGCTGAAAAACTACTTTTTTTTTTTTTTTTTTTTTACACAAGAATTATGAAGAACTACTTCACACGTTTAAAACGTAAAGTATCACATTTCAGTGGAGAACTAATTCAGCCCCCCCGGCTGCAGAGCATAACGCTGAAATCAGATCGATCTGCTGTGTTTTAAAAGCTTTCAGCTCAGAATCACTTTGATCTATACTTGAATCCATCAGTGAGAAATCAGCGGGAGACCTGAGAAACAGTAAACTGTAAAATTAAAGTACAGTAAACTGCAGAAGTACACTAAACTTGTGAAGAAAACTTTACTCTCACAGCGGTGGGACTGCCCTCAAGCCAAAACAACGTGCCTGCAAGTAATGCACCCGTCCCCCAGAACAACAGCAGCAACATCAACTGCTAACTGTAGTCCCAATATAAAACTGTTACTATCTCCAGAAATAAAGTACAGAACTACTGAAGTGAGCTGTAAAACAGGCACTATGCAAGTTAACAAGTTGTAAGGAACATTCAGTGGTTTATAGGGCATAATGCTCGAGTTATATTTAAGAATCTCTCCACAAAAAAGTATTTTTCTTTCTTTAAATAACAAACATATATACCACACGCAGAATTTCACAACACAAAGACTACTACCTTAACATTGCATGTAGAAATTCTCATAAGCTCAAAGCTTCAATCACAAAATTCACATTTAATAATAGAGTTACACTTTATAAGGAGCAGCATGTCCCGGTGTCTGCATTAATAAATATGATGGAGGTGTTAATAATTCAATGAGGTTCTGTAATAATTAACAGGGTTAGAGTGATACAGACACACAGGAGCATAAGCTTCTTTCTATAAAGTGCAACCCAGTCTTCTCCTTCATTTATAGTGTAACTTATTAAAACAGGTCCATGCTATGAGATACGGGGAAAGAATCTGAGCTTCAGTAGCAGAACAGCCAGTGAAATGTGAGTTAGCATTGTGCGCTAAAAGATGGTGAAGCTATGAGGAAACACAAATCAGGCAAAAAAAGACACAAGAGCACAGACCAGAGACCTTATTCACTCTCAGCAGCTCTGCTGACCAATGACAGCAGAAATAAAACCTCACAGCTGCCGGAGAATGGGCCGACCAGTAGAAACGTTACTAAAGCAGCTTAGTCTGGAGTGTAATTAGGTTGTAAAATGACCCTGAAGTGAAATTTTGGTTACAGCAGACAGATAAACACAGCAGAGCCTTCGTGATTTACTGGACATGAATGATAAAAAAAGAGCAGCAGAGAAACAGTTTGAATGAGGTTTTACAGCAGTTTTGAGCTAAAAACAAAATAGTATTAATATTAAACAACACATTCACTAGAACTATCAAGCTTTTCCTGTGCATTTCTGACATGCATTATGTTGCATTCCAGCTTCCCTCGGATGAGTTTACGGAAACGAGGTGAAGCACTTTAAACTCTACTAACAATAAAACGGAGCATGACGGCTGGCAGAATTTGGGTTCTTCATTAAGAGAAGTCTAGAACGTTCAAACAGTAAACTCACCCGATTCGGTTCGTCAAGTTTCTGATGAAATCACATCAAAAGGATTAATGTTAATTAGCATAAACTGTGTGATTCTTTCACTGGAACCAAAGTTCCCACCTGCATCTTTCCCCTGCAGGTAAGAACACACCCCATCCCCATTAAAACGATGTAGCGATATGTTCCCCAGTTCAGCAGACTGAACAACGTGGAACACACTGCACAACTTGGTGGTGGTGGGGGGGGGAATCTCTCAGCAACTAAGACTGGTAGAGCGGTCAAAGTGTGAAAGCTGTTAACAATCATTAAGAGCTGATTACCTTAAGTAAAAATCAAACCTGAATAAATTCTTTAGTTTAAAACTGTACTTAACTTAAAAATCAGTGCTTTACAGTATATCGTCTTTAAATATATATATATGTATATGTATATAAGTATATAGATATCCACAGTGAAAACCCTGAATAGATTTTTTTAAAGGCATGTGTTGTGATTACTCTGAAATGTACCAGAACCTGTAGATGAGGATTTTTGAGAATTCAAGTTTTTCTTTCAAGTCAGAAGGACTGAAGTTCCTGACCGTTTAAACGTTCTGTAGCTGAATCTGAGGCATTTCCGTTAGAACCGTGTGCAGTGGCTGAGGTGTGTCGTGTTTAGAACCGTTTGAAGGCGGTCGTTGAGGCATTAGTTGTCGTCGTCCCTGAATGAATGGAGCCTGAGGTTTTGGCTTCGGAGAGGCGGAGCTTCTTTTTGGGCGGAGTCTTCAGTGTTCCCATGCGTTCCTTTACCTTGTACTCCAGCGTGCTGTGCGGAACCCCATACACACCCTGAGCTTTTGACACGCTCATTTTTCCACCCATGACCATGGCAATGGCCTCTTCCAGGATGTCGTGGTCGTACTGGCGGTAGCGTCCACGCTTTTTCCGCGGCTGTTTGTCCCGACGCTCTCCGTCATCGCCACAGATTTCACCACTGCCCGTGGCACTGCCCCCTGTTGCGCTGACCCCCACGGCACCATTTTTCATGCAGAGGGGGGGCAGGTCTCCCTGCAGCAGCAGCCGCGACTCCAGCACTGGAGGGCACTCCGAAACACCCTGTTTGGGCAGGATGGTCTTCAGCTTGTGCAGCACGGCCGGACTTTCCGAGCTCTTATTGGCCTGAAACACTGCGTCCACCAGACCGGCTAGGTCCAGCTGTGTTTTGGGCTGGACAGTGGGACGTACCTGAGGGATGCGGATGGCAACGGCTGCCCCTGCAGCGGGGCTCTGCGGGGGGGTGGGCATGCTAGGGTTGGACGGGGGCCCGTCACTGCGCTCTCTGAGCTGTGACACCATTCTCTGCAGAGTCAGGCGGTGGAGGTACGAAGAAGCGATTGCAGCAGGCAAATCGGCGCTTTCTGCCGGTGAAAAAGCCACTTTTGCGCCCTCTGGCTGGTCAGACTGTGAGCGTGCCCAGGCTGCCACTTTCTGCAACAGCAGCTGCGTCTCACCAGCCGGCCAGCCCACCTCCGGACCCCCGCCGCTGTCTCCGACCGGCAGCCATGGCTTCCTCTCAAGCAGTAAGGCCTCGGCCTGCAGCCGTAAGGTTTTCTGAGGTATCCCGTACAGAATGGCAGCTTTGTGAACATCCAGTGAACCAGAGCGAACGTCTTTCAAGGCTTTAGAGAGCAAACCTTCCGCAAACTCTGAGCTGCGATCCAAATACTCCTCTCTGATTGGTCTCCTAGGGGGAGGTGGATGGGAGGATGAGAAACGAACGGGTGAACGGACGAATGACAGGAAGCACTCAGGGTCCACTCCTTTACTGCCTTGTCTTTGGGTAACATCACTCGCTTCTCACTTTGTTTAACACAAAGCCTCTGAATATGGGGGTAAACATTTGTCTGTTTTTGGCCTTAGGTTGCAAACGATACTTCGTGGAAGGAGAGCTCTCAGTCAAACGTGTGGAGAAAGACACACTTCTACAATAACACTTCCAGTATCTTTGCAATGCAGCTCAGATATGGCACCTACTTAGTATTTGTGTGAAAATAATAATGAATAAATGAGTAGATAAAACATAGATAAATCCAGGCTGCACAGAAGCTCCTGACTGCTGACAAACGTGACGTTACCTTCCAACAAGTTAGAAAAGAGTCAACCCCTTTCAGTGCGACAGAACAGCCACTATATGCTATATTTACATGCAAAATATCGGAAGAATCGTTTTGATTTACATCAAAACATACCTAATAATTACACCGATTAATTTCACACTATCAAGAGCACTAGAGAGTGGAAATACAAATAGTCAAACCAAACATTCCAACTGAGAGATAAAAATACTCACCCTGAAACAGCCTGCTGACTTGGCACATTCAGAGATGATGTACTTTTCTTTGAAAGATCAAGAACACCTTCTGCTGAAACGTAAAAAAAAAAACAATTTAGCGATATTTCAGAAATGTAACATCACTGCTGCCTCAGGTTACATCACTGTTACGCTGCAATGCAGATCAGGGTGGGCGGGGCATAATTATGCCTGCTGTTACGCCCTGCAGCAGTCTCTGAAACACCTCAATTCTGTGCTCAAGACTAGATGTGTTGCCATGACTAATCTCTAAACTCCTGAAATAGATATTTTTAACACACAGCTGGAAATCCCAACAATTATTTAATACTGTTCAGTTCAGACAATCTGTTTTTGGCAGATCCACGTGTGTGGGATTTTACACACTACATACAGAACTACTACTTAACTTTCCACTGAACACATTCATCATGCAGATCTACTCAGACCCATCACTGAGCAATACGCGAAACATCGATACTTTTGTAAGTCACTCTGGATAAGAGCGTCTGCTAAATGCCTTAAATGTAAATGTAATCGGTAAATAAACACTAAGATAAGTATCAGTCATAAAAGAACCCACCTCAGGTTAAAAAACTCTGTTAAAGTTAAATGTAAAGAAAAGACAATAAGTCTAGCAGCTGCTGCCGGCCGCTCACCTTGCTGTGGGCATTGTGCGACACTGCTGACAGCGAGGTCTCGGCAGGGTGCACCACGGCTGACCGTCAGATCCAGGGGTCCATCAAGCTCTGCCTGTTTGGGGAAATCAGCCTGGTTCACGCTGGGATCTTCGGGACCCTCAGAATGGCTCTTACAGGCGTATTCGATCGCAAACTGACGGATCATCTTGCGCATCAACTCCTGCGCTGCCAACGGTATACTAGGATCGCAATTCTCAGGGAATTCTAGGTAACCAGAGAAAGAAAACACATTTGGGTTCATTCAACTCAAAATATATATGTTAAATATAATAGACTAATAATAGTAATGATGCTGGAGAACATAATTATAGATGCACACTAAACCACCTAACTTTATTAATTGTGTAAACCTTATTGTTCCACTGATTCGTATCACAGCCTCAAGAACATGAAGCACCTAACATTAGCAGCTAGCATCGTTACAGCTGTAACCCGCAATCCTGCCCTCCATAAACACACTGTCTAAAGTCTGAACAGAAGCTTTATTGTTCTATGGAAGGCGTACAGTCAGTGTGTAATAATACCTTTTTTGTGGAAAACTGCATGAAGGAATTGGTCTGCTTGGCACTGGAGTCTTTCTGAGGTGGACAGGCCCTGAGGTGGGGGGGTTTCGGCGGGGGGCGGCGACACGGGCACGTGATCCTATTTTAGAAATAACAGCTACATTAACATAATTACAGTAACTCACATTATCCTACAGTGTAAGAAGCAATTCCAGTGTTCTATCACAGTACATTCATATGTACATTCTTCCTGAGGACATTGAAATAGTCATCTGTAGCTAATGTAGCCCATTGTTATATATATACAATTTATTATTTAAAATACCGATAAAAGATAAAAAGTCTACTTCCAGTGCCTATATTTCGGTGAACAAACAAATATATAACAAAATAATATTTAAAAATAAAATAAAACATATGTGCTCTCTGACCACCAGCTTTTTTCTGTTCTGCCCTTTCAGTGGTTGAGTTTGAAAACCCCTGCTCTTGAGTAAGTAAGGGGCGTTGGTTATTATGCTAAGGACAGTACCTCTCCTTAGTGTTTTTCTCAATCGGTTGATTAACATTTCAAAAGCATTTAGACATTCACTTAATCAATTCTGGACCATCAGAAACAGCCAAATACCCATCTGGTAGCTGCTCTGGTTTTAATCTGACCCAAACATAAATACTAGAACTATGTCTGTCCTGCAGACTGAGCCTGCTTTCCCAACAACAACTCAAACAGTAACAGACCACAGAGAGCATACCAACATGCAAGTAGTAACAGACAGCGGGAAGTGTAATAACGGACCACAGTAATAACGGACCACGGGAAGTGTAATAACAGACCGTGGGGAGTGTAATAACAGACCACAGTAATAACAGACAGCGGGGAATGTCACAACGGACCACAGTAATAACAGACAGTGGGGAATGTAATAACAGACCACAGTAATAACAGACAGCGGGGAATGTAACAACGGACCACAGTAATAACGGACAGCGGGGAATGTAATAACAGACCACAGTAATAACGGACAGTGGGAAGTGTAATAACAGACCACAGTAATAACGGACAGTGGGAAGTGTAATAACAGACCACAGTAATAACGGACAGTGGGAAGTGTAATAACAGACCACAGTAATAACGGACAGTGGGAAGTGTAATAACAGACCACGGCAAGTGTAATAACAGACCGTGGGGAGTGTAATAACAGACCACAGTAATAACAGACCGCGGGAATTGTAATAACGGACCGTGGGGAGTGTAATAATGCACCACAGTAATAAACCGTGGGGAGTGTAATAACGGACCACAGTAATAACAGACAGTGGGGAATGTAATAACAGACCACAGTAATAAAGGACAGTGGGGAGTGTAATAACGGACCACAGTAATAACAGACCACAGTAATAACAGACAGTGGGGAATGTAATAACAGACCACAGTAATAACAGACAGTGGGGAATGTAATAACAGACCACAGTAATAAAGGACAGTGGGGAGTGTAATAACGGACCACAGTAATAACAGACCACAGTAATAACGGACAGTGGGAAGTGTAATAACAGACCACAGTAATAACGGACAGTGGGAAGTGTAATAACAGACCACGGCAAGTGTAATAACAGACCGTGGGGAGTGTAATAACAGACCACAGTAATAACAGACCGCGGGAATTGTAATAACGGACCGTGGGGAGTGTAATAATGCACCACAGTAATAAACCGTGGGGAGTGTAATAACAGACCACAGTAATAAAGGACAGTGGGGAATGTAATAACAGACCACAGTAATAAAGGACAGTGGGGAATGTAATAACAGACCACAGTAATAAAGGACAGTGGGGAGTGTAATAACGGACCACAGTAATAACAGACCACAGTAATAACAGACAGTGGGGAATGTAATAACAGACCACAGTAATAACGGACAGTGGGGAGTGTAATAACAGACCACAGTAATAACGGACCACAGTAATAACAGACAGTGGGGAATGTAATAACAGACCACAGTAATAACAGACCACAGTAATAACAGACGGTGGGGAGTGTAATAACGGACCGTGGGGAGTGTACTAACGGACCACAGTAATAACAGACCACAGTAAAAACGGACAGTGGGGAATGTAATAACAGACCACAGTAATAACAGACAGTGGGGAATGTAATAACAGACCACAGTAATAATGGACAGTGGGGAATGTAATAACAGACCACAGTAATAACAGACAGTGGGGAATGTAATAACGGACCATGGGAAGTATAATAATGGACTACAGTAATAACAGACCGCGGGAAATGTAATAACAGACCGTGGGGAGTGTAATAACGGACCACAGTAATAACGGACTACAGTAATAACAGACCGTGGAAAGTGTAATAACGGACCACAGTAATAACAGACCACAGTAATAACAGACCGTGGAAAGTGTAATAACGGACCACAGTAAAAACGGACTGTGGAAAGTGTAATAACGGACCACAGTAATAATGGACCACAGTAATAACGGACCGTGGGAAGTGTAATAACAGACCACAGTAATAACGGGCCGTGGAAAGTGTAATAACGGACCACAGTAATAACGGGCCGTGGGAAGTGTAATAACGGACCACAGTAATAACGGACCGTAGAAAGTGTAATAACGGACCGCAGTAATAACGGACCGTGGGAAGTGTAATAACGGACCGTGGGAAGTGTAATAACGGACCACAGTAATAACGGACCGTAGAAAGTGTAATAACGGACCACAGTAATAACGGACCACAGTAATAACGGGCCGTGGGAAGTGTAATAACGGACCACAGTAATAACGGACCGTGGGAAGTGTAATAACGGACCGTGGGAAGTGTAATAACGGACCACAGTAATAACGGACCGTAGAAAGTGTAATAACGGACCACAGTAATAACGGACCACAGTAATAACAGACCGTGGGAAGTGTAATAACGGACCACAGTAATAACGGACCGTGGGAGGTGTAATAACGGACCGTGGGAAGTGTAATAACGGACCGTGGGAAGTGTAATAACGGACCGTGGGAAGTGTAATAACAGACCGTGGGAAGTGTAATAACGGACCACAGTAATAACGGACTGTGGGAGGTGTAATAACGGACCACAGTAATAACAGACCGTGGGAAGTGTAATAACGGACCACAGTAATAACGGACCGTGGGAAGTGTAATAACGGACCACAGTAATAACGGACCGTGGGAGGTGTAATAACGGACCGTGGGAAGTGTAATAACGGACCACAGTAATAACGGACCACAGTAATAACGGACCGTGGGAAGTGTAATAACGGACCACAGTAATAACGGACCGTGGGAGGTGTAATAACGGACCACAGTAATAACGGACCACAGTAATAACGGACCGTGGGAAGTGTAATAACAGACCGTGGGAAGTGTAATAACGGACCACAGTAATAACGGACCGTGGGAGGTGTAATAACGGACCGTGGGAAGTGTAATAACGGACCGTGGGAAGTGTAATAACGGACCGTGGGAAGTGTAATAACAGACCGTGGGAAGTGTAATAACGGACCACAGTAATAACGGACTGTGGGAGGTGTAATAACGGACCACAGTAATAACAGACCGTGGGAAGTGTAATAACGGACCACAGTAATAACGGACCGTGGGAAGTGTAATAACGGACCACAGTAATAACGGACCGTGGGAGGTGTAATAACGGACCGTGGGAAGTGTAATAACGGACCACAGTAATAACGGACCACAGTAATAACGGACCGTGGGAAGTGTAATAACGGACCACAGTAATAACGGACCGTGGGAGGTGTAATAACGGACCACAGTAATAACGGACCGTGGGAGGTGTAATAACGGACCACAGTAATAACGGACCGTGGGAGGTGTAATAACGGACCACAGTAATAACGGACCGTGGGGAGAGCGTAATAACTGATTCAGTCACGTCCGGTTTATTGGGACACAAGCAGTGAATGTGAAAGTACAGAAATACTGATTAACGGCTGCAAAAACTTGAACAGTGAAAGTATCTAGGCAACACCCAGAGTGTGAATGAGAGATTAGAAAAACTGTACAAGCAGAAGCACTTGACCCTTAGAGGGAGTCTCTGTTATGCCATTGGGGTGGGGGGGAAGACAGTCAATTTGTGGAAGACAGTCCAGCAGGGTCACTCCCCACTGGAATGCAGTGATACATTATCAATTTGTGCAGAGGAACTCTGAGTCTGTTCTAGTGACTGTGCACCTCAATTAACCACATCATGTTTCTTTATTACTGACAATAATGTATATATTATGAATGTTGGAACGAGTTTCAGAAACGTGTTTAACACTTTGAAACTGAAACTGAAACGTGAAAATCTGAAAGTTGGGGTCATGCAAGGCCTTGTGGTGGTGGGTTCTGGACAGTGAATGATGGTACAGTTGTGCGCCGCAGTGTTGATTACGACAGAACCTGTTCAGACTTACGGTCAATTTCTCCAACTGCAGGCTACAGAAGGGGCAGCATGCGTCTGTTGACCAATCAGAGGTCGCCTCGGGCTCACAGTCTAAACAAGAGAAACAACACATAAAATAAACACAGCACAGATATGACATCCCACCTGCCCCAAACCACACACACAGATTAAATAAGCTGCCCATTTAAGCCACTCTGCTGGAAACGGGTCAGAGCCCAAACTCAGGCCTGAGAGACAAGGACAGCCCCACCTTACCTACAGACATTTATTTTCAGATCAATTAAAACTGATTAAAAGGAATGTTTCCTATCAGCACCAAATCCAGCTTAACACTCAATCTGCTCTGTACTGAAACATGCAGTGTTCCTTATACACTGACTGTTTCCTGTTTACACTTAGAAACACACTGTGATGTAATAAACCCAGGCGTACAGCCCAGCCCTACGCCTTGATTTCACATCACAAACACCAATAACTCACCGTCAAAGATGCTGAGGTCCTGCAGAAGTCTTGGTCCATAAATTCCTTCCAGAATGCTCTCAAATCCTGAAAGACACAAACCTCTCTCAAACACCACATCCAGCAGCTCGGCGTCCTGAACACACATTAAATAACACACTCGGTTCATCTAACGAACCTTAAGATGCTGATCATCGGTTTCAGAGGCTTGTTATATTTATTTTGCTTGGCCTGAATAGTCTTTCATCAGAACTGAAAAACATTTAATTGGCATTAGAAATCTCAGTGGTTTCAGTCCATTTTAAAGGTAGTCATTAATATATACCTCAGTTTCAACTTTATTTTATTTCAGTATAATCAGAAACTCTTCTTGGTGTGTTTTATTCAGAAAGAAAGTTTAGCAAATTTGGACTATTCAGAATCAGTTAAATACAGAAAACAAAACTGAAGATCCAAACAGACTCGCTTGAGTTTCTGGGTGCAAAATTGATCAATTCAACGAACCAGAGGAGGGCAGTCCGCAGTCCACCACTGGAGCCTTAAATATCCCTTGTGAATTAAAGATGATAAAATACAGCTAAACGAATCTGTTAATCAAGTGTTAGTTATTCGGCGGGTGATCGCTGATCTCTGTGGAGAAACACACATTTCTTTGGTGTTCCTGTGGAAATCAAAAAGCCTTTAATATGTATACCAGATGATTTATTGTTATTGATTATGGAGTGTGGAGCTGAAGGCTGCTGGAGGACCTGCTGTTGTGTTCTGACGGTCCAGCGGTTCAGTCTGACACTAAATATTCAGTAATTCAGTACCAAAGCAAAGCAGCAGAAAGATGGCTTTAATCAGCTACTACAAAACCATTCAGCCACCAGAACCCCTAGACCCACCTAAAGCCCCCTCAGAACCCCAAACCCCTGATTCTAATCCCGGCCCCCAGCCGTTTAGCCCGGTCGGTAATGACACTAAACTGGACCTTTGGCTAATCTGGCTAATTTACTATTAAACCCGAATCTCCTTCCCTCGGTTTCGATCTTTTTCTTACCATATATCTCTCTCACACACACACACACACACACACTCACACACACACACACACACACACACACACACACACATTTTTTCCCGATGAGCTTTAATGCCGTCTTCTGTCCGCTGGCCCTGCCGAGCAAAAATAGGCTAAGCTAAGAGCCGTTTCCCAGGGAGAGACGGACTGTCAGCGGACTGTCAGCGGACTGTCAGCGGACTGAGGTAAAGCTTTGCCGCCCAGCAGCTCCAGAAGACTCACCGAGAGCGGAGGAGAGCAGAGAGCAGAGCAGGGCGGGTGGAGCTGCAGCTGCAGTGGGAATAATGGCGACCACCCTTCTCTGTAGCACTAATGCTAGTGAGCTAACATTAGCACATTAGCATTAGCATTAGCACAGTTTCCCTGCTGTTCCTCAAAACACCCCAACCCCCCCCCCCCTACACTCACACACTCACACACACACACTCACACACACACACACACACACACACACTCACACACACACTCTCACACACACACTCACACACATTGTATACTCGTGTGTGTGAGAGAGTGTTTCAGCTTTTCTTTGTTATGAGAGAGAAAGAGAGATCTAGCTACACTGTGAGTGTGTGTGTGTGTGAGTGTGTGTGTGTGTGTGTGAGTGTGTGTGTGTGAGTGTGTGTGTGTGTGTGATTTCTCTCTCTCTCTCTCTCTCTCTCTCTCTCTCTTCGGTATGGATTGAGTGTCTCGAGCTCTATGAGCTGGTATTTAAAGTAAAGGTGTTTTATTAATAATTATTGATTGATCGATTTCAGTTTCTTACCGACGCACGCTATCAGTTTGTGTCTCCATGTCTCGAGCTCTCTGCGCGCGCCCCTTCTCTCTGCCGCGCATTTCGCGCTGCGGCACCGCGTCGCCATGTTTCCTCCCGCCTCGCGCCCGCGCCCTGACTGACAGGCGGCACAGCGCGGGGCGGAGCTACGGCTAAACCGCTCGCTGATTGGCTTTCCGCGAAGCCTTTGTCTCTGTTACAGTTTTCATTTTGATGGATTCTGTGACAGATCTCTCCACTGTTTACGGGTTGTGATGGGGGTTCCTGCAGTTGTCATGGTTACCCTGTTAGCACAAAGCTAGCACTGTTTTGTTTATCATCTGCACATCTGCTTTTTAAAACATAGCTAATATTACTAGGACATATTCTACTATTTCTATCTGCTAATCTCTGAATCCCAGTTTCAGGTTGTAAATTTTAGCTTTTAGTTTAAACAGAATTATACATAAAGAGGATTAAGATAAACAGCAGTCCCGCACCCTTACTCTTATTGAACTGCAGTGTTGCTCATTTGCATAATAGCAAATCACATAGCTTTGTAGCTATATATATATATATATGTGTGTGTGTGTGTGTGTGTGTTTCTGAATTTCAGTGTTCTGATTTGAAAGGCAACAATTCTATAAATATTACAGAATTATTACAGAGGTGTGTTAGAGTTCAGTTAGAGGTAAAACTGTACAGAACAGAACAGTCTGGGGTTAAAGGGACGTTACAGCCGTAAAGAGGCCAGTGTGCTCAAACTTTAACCTTCGGATGGTTCCTCGCCCTGCAGTAGAACCAATCTAATTATCACTCAGATAAACTTTAACATTCTGTCATAAACCGCTTATCTTCACTCTCTGACATCATCTCAAAAATAGCATCAGATCTGTTCATGATTCTGCTGAATGAGTCTTTTAGGACCAGCTTTGAAAAATTTTGAAACTCCATGTTTGGATAGGCCTCCACCCCACACAACACTGAGATAAACAACAAAATGTGTAATTTGACCAAGAGGTCCAAAACCTCCTTAACAAATACTTTAAATAAACAGTTGAATAAATATACTATAATAATATAGTAATAATAAACATGTAGTAAACACTGAAGGTAATAATGATGGACTCTACAACACAAACAGATGAATCCTCTTAGTCATTTACAATATTCAACACACACACACACACACACACACACACACACACCAGCTCCCTCAGAAAGTATTCTTTTGATCTCTGGTGCCTTATTGCTATGGTAACCATATCTGCAGCAATTAAAGTGGCCTCACTGGAACTGCCCTGTATTGTGTGTGTGTGTGTGTGTGTGTGTGTGTGTGTGTTCATTACACCAAGGTTAGACAGTTAAACATCAAAGAAACAAGAGACACAGAAACCTTTAGTAAATTCTTTCCAGCAGAATCATGAACACAGCAGAACTGTGTATGGAGGGGTTAAAAGCTCCAGACAATCCAGATTAAAGTGTTCTCATATATTTGTCGAGGATGTGTTCTTTAATAAAGCCTTCATTCTCTTTCTTTTTAAATATTTTGACTTATGATTAACTGATTAATTCATTGATATTATTTGGTTTTGCGTGCGGAGGCTGAAATAAAGCAGTTATGTTCCAACAGTAACAAAAAATGACAAATTACAAGATAGTAAAGGTCTTACAAACAAGACTAACAAAAATAAAAGAAAACAAATTGTGTTGCTGTTTTTGTCCAGCAGTCTACGTCCTCTGTTCAGATTGCAATGTTGCAGCTCTGCCTCTAGAGGGCCATGTTAACTCATCTTCTTCAGAGCCTCAGTTTTTCGATTAGGCTAAAGGATCTAGACTGACTTGGACCACTGAACATTAGGGACGATTGGCTACATGAGCTTGACGGAAGATAACAGAGGAGGAAACCACTGTTGGAAGCAAATCATAAATAAATGAAACTGGAATTTTCCAAATTGCATATGGGCAAGCCACAACGCTTCTATGACAGATAAGCCAAAACTAGAGCTCTAAGTCACAAAAGCTCTATATTCATAGATGCAAGATACAAAAGAAACACCTACTGTGAAACAGTAGAAGGCTAGGTCAGGTTCTGGGGCTGCTTTGCTGCATCTGAAACAGGGTGTCTTGAATCTGTGCAGGGTACAATGAAATCTCAAGACTATCAAGGGATTCCAGATCATCACCAAAAACACCAAAAACATCCAAGAATGGCTAAGAGCAAAGGATTGGTCTATTCTAAAGTGGCCTTCTATTGGCTCTGATCTAAATCCTATAGAACATCAGTGGAAGAAGCTGAAACAATGCCGTCTGGAGAAGGTACCCTTTAAGTCTAACAGCAGGAGCAGTTTGCTCATGAGGAGTGGGCCCAAATTCCTGTGGACAGGTGCAGAAGACACCTTTCAAGTTAGTTTCAAGTTATTTCAGTAACCATTGGGTTTTTCTTTCTTTACCGAAAGGGTACCAACAATTTTGTCCATGTGTGCAGATGTGACTGATAGAGGCAGCGTTGGAAATGGACATTACTAACAGGTTCCGCTCTGTGACATCACGCTGGATAATGACTGAGTTTGAGCTTCGTCTGGGTTTGTTTTACTGGCTCATCTGGAACATCTGTCAAGCCCATCATAGCACTCCACCCTGAACAGACTCGTTTCCTTGATCAATCCTAAAATATCCCAAATATCCCCAAATTCCTTCACCTTCTCCACAGCTTCATGTTTATCTTTGCTTTTCCAGGAATGAAAGAGATTTTTCCTTCAAATTGAAGATCATTCTGGGGTTAGAGTGTGTGTTGGTACTGGTTGTAGTGGATTACCTCAGTGTGTGTGTGTGTGTGAGAGAGAGAGAGTGCAGGTGTGTATGTATGTATGTGTGTGCTGTTATATTTAAATGAGTGTAGTGGCATTATTAGCAACTGTGACCGTTTGAATTAGAAAACCAGTCAATATACACACGCAAGCGCACACACACGTGCACACACACGCACACACACACACACACACACACACACACCCCGCATTCTGATTGTTTGTGACACATTGACTCCTGGCTTTGTATGTTGTCTGTCACAGCTGTGTGTGTATGTGTGTGTGTGTGTGTGTGTGTGTGTATGTGTGTGTGTGCGCTGCTGGATGCAGAAAGGGTCAGTGGGGCGTTTCTTAAGGCGCTGAACCGTCTGTCGCATCTTGTTCCATTTGGCTTGAGTTTTGAGTAAAAGCTTTAGTCCGAGTTCAGATCTGACACTCAGCTCCTGAACTGATCTATTAAAACTGTTCCCATTATCCGGGACAGGTGTAGTGTACTCAGTGGGACAGGTGTAGTGTACTCAGTGGGACAGGTGTAATGTACTCAGTGGGACAGGTGTAATGTACTCAGTGGGACAGGTGTAGTGTACTCAGTGGGACAGGTGTAGTGCACTCAGTGGGACAGGTGTAATGTACTCAGTGGGACAGGTGTAGTGCACTCAGTGGGACAGGTGTAGTGCACTCAGTGGGACAGGTGTAGTGCACTCAGTGGGACAGGTGTAGTGTACTCAGTGGGACAGGTATAGTGTACTCAGTGGGACAGGTGTAGTGTACTCAGTGGGACAGGTGTAGTGCACTCAGTGGGACAGGTGTTGTGCACTCAGTGGGACAGGTGTTGTGCACTCATTGGGACAGGTGTAGTGCACTCATTGGGACAGGTGTTGTGCACTCAGTGGGACAGGTGTAGTGTACTCATTGGGACAGGTGTAGTGCACTCAGTGGGACAGGTGTGGTGCACTCATTGGGACAGGTGTAGTGCACTCAGTGGGACAGGTGTAGTGTACTCAGTGGGACAGGTGTAGTGCACTCAGTGGGACAGGTGTAGTGCACTCAGTGGGACAGGTGTGGTGCACTCAGTGGGACAGGTGTAGTGCACTCAGTGGGACAGGTGTTGTGCACTCAGTGGGACAGGTGTAGTGCACTCAGTGGGACAGGTGTGGTGCACTCAGTGGGACAGGTGTAGTGTACTCAGTGGGACAGGTGTAGTGCACTCAGTGGGACAGGTGTAGTGTACTAACATTACAGTCTTTATAATCACACTATTTCTATCCTCTCTCTCTCTTTCTGGGCAGGTTTGTGTTTTTCCCCCACTGTGTTTGTGTGTATGTGTGTGTGTGTGCAAGTTGTCACAGACTGAGTGTGAAGTGTGACCCACTGAATCTGTATGACACAAAAATCACAACTCATCAACATCACACGCACGCAAACACACACACACGCAAACACACACACACACACACACACAGATTCAGAGTGACAGACGGCACACATTCACACTGTGGATCTGGTCTGCGGCGGTGTGTGTCCTGAGGTTGAATGTGTGTGCGCTGTGTTTAGACCTTGACCCAAACCAATGATCATTCAGAACAAACGACAATGTCACACACACACACACACACACACACACACACACACACACACAGACATATAAGTGGGACACAGTGTGCTTGAGGTGTGACTGGAGGTTGACTGAAGTAAGTTTTAATGGAAAAGGCGATGAGACCAGACAGCTGTACAAAACACACACACACCCTTTAGACCCCGGCAGGACTCTAGAACACTGTCCTGGATCGCTGATGGTTCTCACAGTTGAGTTTCTTAAACAGTTAATTAAACTTTAAAATTAGGCAAGATTACAGACCTGATCAGACCTGTAAGACTGATTATATCTCATATATCATTTCCGTCAAGTACGTTTAGTTGTGCCTGACGAGCGGGGAGTTTTTTTGGTTTCTGTTTCTGGTCCTGCCAGTGGGTTATTGGTTCTAGCATTGTCTCCCTGTTTATCTTCCCCATCTCGCCTGGCTCCCAACCAGCCTCAGGTGGCTTTCATGTTTAGCCTCGTTTGTTTTGTCACGTTTGTCGAATCTGCAAAATCGATCAGATCAGTAATATTGCCGAGGTTTGTAATATTGATCCGACATCATTAATCAAAAATCTTATATTGACCAGATCTGTTGTATTGATGAGATCTGTAATAAACGCAGCACTCTTTTCTGTTTATTACAGTCTATTTACAGTCTACATGAAGATGGCCAAGGCTACAAGAAGATTGCCAACACCCTGAAACTGAGCTGCAGCATCCAGCGTTTTAAAAGAGCAGGGTCCACTCAGAACAGACCTTGTGTTGGTCGTCCAAAGAAGCTGAGTGCACATGCTTAGCGTCACATCCAAATGCTGTCTTTGAAAGATAGGCACAGAAGTGCTGTCAGCATTGCTGCAGAGATTGAAGAGGTGGGGGTCAGCCTGTCAGTGCTCAGACCATACACCGCACACTACATCAAACTGGTCTGCATGGCTGTCACCCCAGAAGGATGCCTCTTCTGAAGTCTGTACACAAGAAAGGACATGGATTACTGGAACCATGCCCTATGGTCTGATGAGACCAGGATGAATTTGTTTGGTTCAGATGGTCTCAAGCATGTGTGGCAGCAATTAGGTGAGGAGTACAAAGATAAGTGTGTCATGCCTACAGTCAAGCATGGTGGTGGGAATGCCATGGTCTGGGGCTGCATGAGTGCAGCAGGTGTTGGGGAGTTCCATTTCATTGAGGGACACATGAACTCCAATATGTACTGTGAAATACTGAAGCAGAGCATGGTCCCCTCCCTCCGGAAACTGGGTCACAGGGCAGTGTTCCAGCATGATAATGACCCCAAACACACCTCTTAGACGACCACTGCTTTATTGAAGAGGCTGAGGGTAAAGGTGATGGACTGGCCAAGCATGTCTCCAGACCTAAATCCAGTAGAACATCTTTGGGGCGTCCTCAAGTGGATGGTGGAGGAGCGCAAAGTCTCGAATATCCGCCAGCTCCGTGATGTCATCATGGAGGAGTGGAAAAGCATTCCAGTGACAACCTGTGAAGCTCTGGTAAACTCCATGCTCAGGAGAGTTGAGGCAGTTCTGGAAAATAATGGTGGCCACACAAAATTTTGATACTTCAGGAACTTTCACTTAGGGGTGTACTCACTTTTGTTGCCGGTGGTTTAGACAATAATGGCTGTATATTGAGTTATTTTGAGGGAAGAATAAATGTACACTGTTATATAAGCTGCACACAGACGACTTTTCATTGTGTCAAAGTGTCATTTTGTCAGTGTTGTCCCATGAAAAGATATAGTTAAATATCTGCAGAAATGTGAGGGGTGTGCTCACTTTTGTGATACACTGTATCTGATGAGGTTTAAAATCAATCTTAGATGCCCTGGGATTCATGCAGAATGTTATAGGTCCAACTCATAGATGCAACCATATAATAGACCTAGTTCTGACACGGGGTATAGACACTGACTCAATCTCTGACCACCACATAATCCTGTTTGACGTAGTCTTAAACCAGGATATCCGCCTGCTGCCTTGTTTTATTAGCAAACGCACCATAACAACCTCTACAGCTAGTGTATTTATTAATAACCTTTCAGATTTAACCATCTCCTGCCCATCTCCTCCTACAGATCAAACCAATTAGAGAGAAAAAACGCTTTGGTATAATGACCACGATACTCTACAACAGACAACTCTTAGCTATGAACATCAGTTGATGAATGGTGCACCAGCTTTAAAGCACACTTGGAGTATTTCCATCCAGTTACTGAAATGGACCTTGTTAGCATTGTTAGCTCATCAAAGTCATCCTCGTGTACAAGATCCTGTTCCAACACAGCTGTTTAAACAGGTTCTGCCTGGGGTTAAAGAACCAGTACTGGACATAGTTAACTCCTCCCTCAGCATTGGCTACAAACCTAAATCCCTTAAATCAGCAATTATCAAGCCTATTCTCAAACAACCGAACCTCGACCCCAGTGAGCTTGATAATTATAGACTAGTATCTAATCTCCCTTCATAGCCAAGGTTCTAGAAAGAGTGTTGTTATAGCAGCTGTGCTCCCACCTCCACAACAGTAGCATTTACGAGGTCTTTCAGGCTGGGTTTAGACCCACTGCCCTGAAACAGCTCTACTGAGAGTCACTAATCACCTGCTCATTTCATTTGATAGAGGCTGCACTGCTATTCTTGTGCTGCTTGACCTTAGTACTGCCTTTGACACCATAGATCATGCAATTCTGCTGGTCGGACTGGTAGTTGGCAGCTGGTCTGATGCAGGTAGAGGGGACCCCAGTGGGCAGTCTATAAGTAGGTAAGGCTGGATGAGTGGACGGGAGAAGGTAAAGAGACAGAGTTAGTTCTGAGAGGATTTCATGGGGGAGCAGTATCAGAGTGTGTCTGACTATAGCAGTCTCACACAGACTGTTCTCCCTCCTGCCATCAGGAAGAAGGTACCGCAGCATCCGGTCCAACACGACCAGACTCTGACTCCAGAGACTTAACTGATGTTTTTTTTTGTTTTTTTTCTATTCCATGCACACACACAAACATATAAAATGGGAAGCATTTTTGCACAAATAACTTTACTACCTCACTGGACTCAATATTTATTACACATTGCATAATTTGCACACTACCCCTAACTATTTATTATTCTCTGTCTGTACTGTGTTGTGTCTGTCTGTCTGCACTTGTATTGTGTTGCACTTGTGTTTTGTATGCACTGTGTCTATGTTGCACCATGGTCCTGGAGGAACGTTGTTTCATTTCACTGTGTACTCTGTATGTAGTTGAAATGACAATAAAACCCACTTGACTTGACTCATTAAAAGGAGAGAGCCAGAAGGTAACACAGACATGGGAGCTCCTTGAAACACTAGTGTCCATCTGCTCCACCGTCCACAAACCTGAGTGATTGCGTGTAAGCAGCGAGACGACAGCTCCAGCATCTCAGTGTACTACAATTCCCTGTGTCCTCGAACCCCTGGACCTGCAACCTTTATCTAAGGAACATTAATTACCAAAAGCTAAACATAAGCATCTGTTTAGATGAGTTTCAGCCTAGATTTAAAGACTGAGATGGTGTCTGAGTCCCGAACATTATCTGGAAGGTTATTCCAGAGTTGGGGGCTTTATAAGAAAAGGCTCTTCCCCCTGCTGAGGTTTTCTGAATTTTGGGAACGAGTAAGAGTCCAGCACCCTGAGATCTAAGTAGTCTTGATGGTTCATAATCAGTAATAAGATCCCGCAGGTACTCAGGAGTGAGGCCATGTAGGGCTTTATATGTTAATAGAAGAATTTTATAATCAGTGCTGAACTGAACTGGGAGCAGTGCAGTGCTGATAGAACTGGACTGATATGGTCAGATGTTCTAGCTTTAGTAAGAACCCTGGCTGCAGTGTTCTGAACCAGCTGAAGTTTATTGAGGTTCCTGCTGGAACAACCTGACAGTAGTGCATTACAGTAATCTAGCCTTGAGGTGATAAAAGAGTGTACTAGCATTTTTTTTGCGTCCTGTAGTGATAAGGAGTCTCTTAGTTTGGAGATGTTCCTAAGCTGCATAAAGGCTGTTCTACTAATATTGGCTATATGTTGCTCAAATGATAAATCTGAGTCGAATATGACGCCAAGATTTTTAGCTGCTAAACCAGGAATGATGGAAGAATCAGCCAAGTCTAACATTAAGTCTGATAGTTTATTTCTAGCGTCTTTTGGAACTAAAAAGAGAACCTGGGTTTTGTCACTGTTAAGGACAGTGGGGCAGTGGTGGCTCAGTGGTTAGAGCGCCGGGATATTGATAACAGGGTTGTGGGTTCGATTCCCGGGCTCGGCAAGCTGCCACTGTTGGGCCCTTGAGCAAGGCCCTTTACCCTCTCTGCTCCCCGGGCGCTGGAGTTGGCTGCCCACCGCTCTGGGTGTGTGTGTGTGTACTCACTGCCCCTATCACATGTGTGTGTGTGAGTGACCAGATGGGTTAAATGCGGAGGACACATTTCGCTGTACAGTGACAAATACGTGCACCTTTACCTTTAGGAGAAGGAAGTTATGTGACACCCCCCCCCCTCTGTGCTGAGCTGCCCCCTGCTGTCTGCTTGCTGCTCATGCAAGTCCATTTATTGGATCCTATCACGCTATATTAACCGCCCACCATAACATTCTCCTGCACTCCTCCTGACCCCTTGTGTTTTTCCCTCCTCTCTGTTTTCTCTCTTTCTCATGTACTGAGATGCCCAGTTCCAACTGTTACATCCTGGTTCTGCCTGACCTGGCTCTCCACTACCCTGCTGCCCGCTGTCCTGCTCTGGGGCCTCGCATTGATTCATCCTCACCTCACTGCAGGACTCTGCTTCTGACTGTTTACCTGCAGGACTTCATAACCTCACTTATGTTTTCATCTTTCATGGCTTGATGCCACATTTACCATTTTTTCAGTTCATGTGCGAGAGAGTCGAGATAGATGCAGTGGCATCCCCGAGAGTGAGCTTTGTGTAATGACTCTGTCAAGTTACAAGTAAACCCAGTTTCCTTTCTGAAGTCATGGTGTGTTTATTGTGAACCCAGGACAGAACACCTGTAATATCCTATAGTTTTGATCATACTGTCAAAGCATTGGTCTATTCAAACTGGTTTGTTCTGGTACTGATCTGTTTTTACTCTGGTGTGTAATAATCAGATCAGTAATATTGATGAGATCTGTAAAAATGATCAGACCTGTAATAATGATGAAATTGGTCCGGCCAGTGCAGGAACAGAAATAGACTGATTATAATACAGATCTAACCAACACTTTAACCATCCGTAACACAGAGATCACAACACTGCTCAGTTCTCACTGGTTCTAAAACCAGTCTGTTCTAACACTGAACTTTCATAACAGTCGTCTGTTCTAAAAATGTATTGTTCCAACAATGTTCTGGTCTGGTCTGGTCTGGGTTGACCCCTACAAAGAGGTTTATTTCAGTGCCCAAATCAACTGCAAGCGGTAAGTCCCTGCTTTATTATGGCTGCTGCTGGGCTTTCTGAGTATGTGAAGTGTGGCATGTTTAGTCTAGACCCTTTTTCCACCGCTAGTGATAATGTTCTAAATGTGTAAATTTGTGGGAAGAAACTCCTCCTCTCTGTGTTTGCCTTTAGGAAGCGAAAGCATTTCCCTGACAACAACAGAGGGAACAACCCTTGCTTGGAGGTCTTTTACAATCAGACAGGGTGATAGCTCCTCTCCTGCTTCTCGCTGCATTCCACCATCAACTACTTAGTCTTGCTGATGTTGAAAGATTATTTTCCTAGCACCAGTTTTCCAAGTGGTCAATATTACGTTCAGCCCTTTACCTCATCTGTAGAGCGGTTCTGGTCTTTTGGTTAAAAGTTCATGGATAAATTTCAGTGCATTCCAATGGGGGAAAAAAAAGCTGTGTACTAACCTGAATCACTCAATCACACCAAACAATCTGGAGTTGATAGAGTGTTAAAAACTGGCGGACAATAATTGTGGCAAAAATCCAGCAGAAGAAGAAAACTGTCAACACCCACAAATCTGCTGGTCCAGATGGCAGAGCGCTTAAAGCATGCTCCAGTCAGCTTGCTGGAGTCTCTGCAGACACCTCTCTCGCACCAGCACCAGCGTGCTACCATTGTCCCTGTTCCAAAGACAGCCAGCATTATCTGGAGAGACTTCACCTGCTCCTCACTACCTGCCACCCTGGATCCACTACAGTTTGCATACAGGCGGAACAGATCCACTGATGATGCTACTGCCCTGAGTCTGCACACTGCCCTCTCCCACCTGGACAAGAAGAACGCCTATGTGAGGAAGCTCTTTGTGGACTACAGTTTAGCATTTAACACCATCATTCCACCAAATCTTGACATCAAGTTCTGGGATCTGGGTCTGAACAGCTTTCTGTGCTGCTGGAGAGAGAGTGCACACCCCTGTCTCCATCAATAGCTTGAAGATCAGAACCAGTCGACAGAGACAGCTTTTCAAGCAATCCTCAAGCAATTAGGCTGCTGAACAGCCAGTAGTACAATGTATCAGTCCATCAGAAAGATATCCCAACGGTCTCATCACACCTCCACTTTTTTTTAATCTATTTAATACTTTGTTTACTTAAATAGGCAACTTAGTGAAGCTGTGCCCTCTCGAAATATGCTTGTAGAGAGAATTTTGGACCATGAAGCGCTGCGTCCAGCCCCCACTCCTATGGGAACCCAGCCCCCGCCTGACCGCGTGAATAGGGGTCCCCTCGCCTCCACAGGCGAGTCCGCCAAGGTGACCACGTCCCGGGGCCCGGGCTCCACAGGCTGATCTGGAAAACATGAAAGCACGACAAGACTGGGATGAAAACGTGAACAGTACCGTGACATGAAAACAAGAAACCAGACGAGAACCAAAACCAACATAATTCAGTACCCCATGTAGGTGCCATCAAAGGGGCCGCAGATTCTGGAACTGACGCGGTGGGTGTCATCATCACGGACAAAGGCACGGAGGGCGTCGTAGCTGTCGTGGGAACCGATGCGGAGGGCACCGTCTACTCAGCTGGGGCCGACCCTGGGGGCGCCGTGGCCGTCGCAGGGGCCGAGGCTGGGGGCACCGCCATGGCTTCGGAGGGGACGCTGAAACACTGCTTCACGTACTCCGAGAAGGGCTTCACGCTAAGCTCCTCCCAGGTGGCGCTGGTCCAATCCAGAGCTTCTCCAGCGTATCCGGAATGTCCATCGGATATGGTCTAGGGATGTGACGGGGAGAAAAAAACGGCTCCATGAGCCCTTGGATGTCACCCACTAGTTGGGTGACTGGCTGCCGTTGGTCCGCCTGTTGCTGCATCAGGCGACCAGTGGTCTCAGACACACTCAGCGGAGTGTGGTGCTGCTGCCCCAAGACTCGTCCTTAGGCAGCCAGATTCAGGGCACCCATCCCCGCTGTTCGGGGGTTTACGGCCGAGAATTATGTCATGACTGACTAGATCAATGACGGTTGAACACCCGCAGGGACGGTGCGATGCAAGATTTTAATAAACAAAACAGGGGTAAACAAGAACGCAGCAATAACAGAAGGGATAATGAATAAACAAAACAAACGAGGCGAAACATGAAAGCCACCTGAGGCTGGTTGGGAGCCAGGCGAGATGGGGAAGATAAACAGGGAGACAATGCTAGAACCAATAACCCACTGGCAGGACCAGAAACAGAAACCAAAGAAACCCCGTGCTCGTCAGGCACAACTAAACGTACTTGAGCAGGAACTAAGGGATCAGTCGCCAAATCCCCAAAGCAACCAAGTAGCAACCAGAGCAGCGAACTACACCTGAACTTGAACGGACTCTCATAGACGTCCTCGTGAACAACACAACTGTAGACCACAGATCTCCCGAACGAAAAGCCAACCCTGCAGGTAGGCTTAGCAAGAGAACCAAGACGCCGACACTCCAGGTCGGCTTACGAACCGTAATTCTTGGCGAGGGGGAGATCGTGTTATACCCCAGCCCTCAGGTGACTTAAATCAAAACATACAATGAGCGTAAATGAAACACACGTAAATAAACATGGCGTCGTGCATGGAGAGTACTCAACATAAAAGTCCATGACCTTGAAGCCTGTGGACCGCGGCTCGGGACCGCCCCCGGAGCGGAGTGTTTAATTACAGAGTGTTTATTAATAGATAGTTTATTTTATTGAGTGTATAATTACAGCGTGTGTGTGTTTGTGTATCTAGGGTTAGGGTATAATGTGTGTATAGTATGTATATTGTGTGTATAGTGTATGCTTAGTGTTTATGTGTAGTGTGTGTGTTTTCTGTATTTCTATTTTGTAGTGTTTTCTATTTTGTGTGTTTGTGTGTGTGTGTGTTTACTGCAGTCAGGTTTGTTGATTTGTTGCATTGAGGGACGTTTTCCACTCACCTTTACACCTTTAATGTGACATGACAGTAAACCTGTAATTACCTGTGCAGTGTAACTGAACCTTTATTGTACATTCTGCACTTGCTAATTGCACTTCTGTTTAGATGCTAAACTATGTTTCGTTGCCTTGTACTTGTACGTGTGTAATGGCAATAAAGTTGAATCTGATCAAATCTAAGCATTAAGTTTCAGCTTTAAATTCAGTGCAATAGCGTCCACTTCATCCTCTCATCTGCCCACTTGTTCCCTTCACAAATGTAGGCCATCCTCCCTCTCTCCCTCTCGCTCTCTTTTCTCTCCACTTAGGCCTGGTTAATGAGTGTGTTGTGTTTCAGTCATTCTGAGAGACGACTCTGAAAACCTGCTGCTCCAAACAGAGCTCTAATGACTACAGTGCTCAGTGTGTGTAGAAATGTGTGTGATTTGGTGAAGTGTGATTTAGTGGGTTAATTTAGTGCAATGTGGTGGGGTGATTTTGTGGGGTGATTGGTGGGGTGATTTTGTGGGGTGATTTGGTGGGGTGATTTGGTGGGCTGATTAGTGGGGTGATTTGGTGGGGTAATGTGGTGCAGTGTGATTTGGTGGGGTGATTTGGTGGGCTGATTAGTGGGGTGATTTGGTGGGGTAATGTGGCACAGTGTGATTTGGAACATTTCTGTTTCTCCCACTGAGTTGTCTGTGTTGTCTCTCGCTCTAATAAAAACAGGAGGGTTCCCACAAATTCGGTGCTTGGACCCCTAAAAAAATGCCACTCCAGACCGGCCAAATCAACGCAGGGAGTCAAGTGGTTTAACGTTACAGCAGGGCAGTATGAGTATTCAGATAGCGTCAGGTCTGGAAGCGAAAGTGGACAAAAACCAGGTGAATGCACTGACCTACCCGCTGAAGCGAGCAATTTCAACACGTTAAATGTTTGAATGCTCAATTCATAAAATTGTGAAGGGACAGGCTAGTAGTTGGGCTAAGAGACACAAAAAAACTACAAATGGACCCGGAACAAACACTTACCAGAGCTCGGCAGAGCGAGCGAGTAAAAAAACGGAACAAGAAATGCAGATTGATCGTGTCAAACAAATGATTGTTGACATGACCATGGCGAGTCTTCCAGCTACAGAGCATAGAATGCGAGAAATCCAAACACATCAAGACAAAGACCCACACTTTGCC
>NC_132881.1:1632944-1652944 GCF_030463535.1 Salminus brasiliensis | reverse complement strand
TTTTGTGTGGTTTGTGAGTGATTTATGAATGGTTTGCGAGTGTTGTGTTTGTGAATCTTTTGTTTATAGAGTTTAGTTTGTGAATGGTTCATTTGCAATGTTTTGTTTGTAAATGGTTTTGTTTTTGGTTCTTTTTGGATCACTTTATCTCTCATGAGACACTCATTCAGTGTTACCATCTGCTGCCCGATGACCCTCTGTTGCCAGCAATTTGTGTGTGTGTGTGTGTGTGTGTGTGTGTGTTTGGCTCAGACTGAGCTCAGTGTGTGCTTCAGTGGGCCAGCACAGTCAGATTCTGGCATGGGCCTCAATGTGTGTGTGTGTGTGTGTGTGTGTGTGTGTGTGTGTGTGTAATGGTGACACAGAGAGAAATTGAGGTTGGCTTGTGGCCTGTGACAGTGTTGTCAGCCAGGGTGGCATCTCTCTGTCTCTCTCTCTGTCTCTCTCTCTCTCTCTATCTCTCTCTCTCTATCTCTCTCTCTCTGTCTCTCTCTGTCTCTCTCTCTCTCTCTGTCTCTCTCTCTGTCTCTCTCTCTCTCTCTCTATCTCTCTCTCTCTGTCTCTCTCTCTCTCTCTCTCTCTCTCTCTGTCTCTCTCTCTCTCTCTCTGTCTCTCTCTCTCTCTCTCTCTCTCTCTGTCTCTCTCTCTCTCTCTCTCTCTTCTTTTGTCTTTTTCTCTTTTCTTGTTCACATTTGCAATTCAAAGTTTCTTTATTAGCATGATAAATACCAATCAAATATATCACACATTATGTTGAACAAGGTAGTAGTAATACTAATAAAATAATAATAATAATAATAATATAAACATACGTATAACATACAAGTGTTTAGTGTGTATCTGATGTCTTTGATGTTATCTCTTAGCTGTTGGGTATATATCTGAAGTGTTAGAGGTTGATCTATCTTTCTTTGATGTATTCGTGAGATCATAGATGTGTGTTTGAGGTGTTTGAAGCATTCCTGAGTTGTCTGATATATCTGAGGTGTTTGTGGTATTTGATGGTATGTCTGGGATATTCTACTACTACTGAATAAAAGGGAATTTTATTCAATCAGTTCAACAACTAGCTCCTGTAGAGAGATGGAGGAGGAATGGAAATGGGATGGAGGGTGATAGGATGGATGATTATTGAATAGTTGGAAAAGTGATGAAGGATGGATAGAGGCTAGATTGAGATTGGAGGGAGAATTGTAAAGGGATGGATGGAGGATGGAGCAGGGATGGAGAAAAGATAGCAGGGTAAGGGAGGAGGAATGGAGGACTCAAGAAACCCTTCCTCTCTTCCTGTATTGGAACTGAGGACAGGTTGGGACACTGGGGTGGCCACTTTGTTGCTGTGTGTGTGTGTGTGTGTGTGTGAGAGGTTGTTTCTTTTGCAGACTTTGCAGGTTGGGGGCAGTCTATTTAAATATTTTTTGGGGGAGTGCACTGTTGGGGTGTGGACTGTAGGGAGAATGGACTGTAGGGGGTATTGACTGTTGTAGGTGTGGACTGTTGGTTTTGGGAGTGGTCTGTTGGGGAAGAGGACTGTTGAGGGTGTGGACAGTTTGGAGTATGTACTGTAGGGTGTGTGAAATGTTGGAGGAATTAACTGTTAGGGTATTGAATGTTGGTGGAGTGGACAATTGGACAAAGGGGCGTGGGCTGTTGGGGGAGGTGACTGTAAGGGGGAGTGGTCTAAAGTGACCAGTGTGTTTCTTTACCTGATACCTGATGTGGCTTTAACCCGGTTTCCATAATGGAACCATTCCAGTACAACTTACAGACAACACACACTTTTAAGACTTTACCAGAGTGAGTGTGTGTGTGTGTGTGAGTGAGTGTGTGGCTCGACCCGCCATCCCTCAAAATCCGCGGAAGACGACCGTCCAGACTTTTTTTTCTGTCCTGGCACCAAAGTGGTGGAACGAGCTTCCCCTGGGTGTTTGAACGGCCAAGTCGCTCGCTGTTTTCAAACCCAGACTGAAGACCCTCCTCTTCCGAGAGTACTTGGACGAATAGAGTACTATGGTCACCTTATTGTATTGTGTTTAGTAATGTCTAAGATTAGAGGATCTTTGAACTATTAGCCTATTCAAACTAGCTGAGGTTTTTCTTGGGTAAAGGGCAAAGCACTTTTGTATATCGCTCTGGAGAAGAGAGTCTGCTAAATGCTGTAAATGTAAAAGTAAATGTGTGTGTGTGTGTGTGAGTGTTTCTGAGTGAGTGTGAATATTTTCCATTCTGGCTTGTCTCTGACAGTGCTAATGGCTCTATGTGTTTACATGAGTGCTGTGGACAGTGGTTGGGTGTAGAAACGCAGGCTTGGCTGTGTGTGTGTGTGTGTGTGTGTGTGTGTGTGTGTGTGTGTGTGTGTGTGAGCACACTCGCAACACACACACTGAGCACACTCGCAACACACACTGAGCACACCCGCAACACACACTGAGCACACCCGCAACACACACACTGAGCACACCCGCAACACACACTGAGCACACTCGCAACACACACTGAGCACACTCGCAACACACACTGAGCACATTCGCAACACACACACTGAGCACACCCGCAACACACACTAAGCACACCCGCAACACACACTGAGCACACTCGCAACACACATTGAGCACACTCGCAACACACACACTGAGCACAATCGCAACACACACTGAGCACACTCGCAACACACATTGAGCACACCCGCAACACACACTAAGCACACGCGCAACACACACTGAGCACACTCGCAACACACACACTGAGCACACCCGCAACACACACTAAGCACACACGCAACACACACTGAGCACACTCGCAACACACACACTGAGCACACCCGCAACACACACACTGAGCACACTCGCAACACACACACTGAGCACACCCGCAACACACACACTGAGCACACCCGCAACACACACACTGAGCACACCCGCAACACACACACTGAGCACACTCGCAACACACACACTGAGCACACCCGCAACACACACACTGAGCACACTCGCAACACACACACTGAGCACACCCGCAACACACACACTGAGCACACCCGCAACACACACACTGAGCACACCCGCAACACACACACTGAGCACACTCGCAACACACACTGAGCACACCCGCAACACACACACTCGCAACACACACTGAGCACACTCGCAACACACATTGAGCACACTCGCAACACACACTGAGCACACCCGCAACACACACTGAGCACACTCGCAACACACACTGAGCACACCCGCAACACACACACTGAGCACACCCGCAACACACACTGAGCACACTCGCAACACACATTGAGCACACTCGCAACACACACACTGAGCACACCCGCAACACACACTGAGCACACCCGCAACACACACTGAGCACACCCGCAACACACACTGAGCACAATCGCAACACACACTGAGCACACTCGCAACACACACACTGAGCACACTCGCAACACACACTAAGCACACTCGCAACACACACACTGAGCACACTCGCAACACACACACTGAGCACACCCGCAACACACACACTGAGCACACCCGCAACACACACACTGAGCACACTCGCAACACACACTGAGCACACCCGCAACACACACACTCGCAACACACACTGAGCACACTCGCAACACACATTGAGCACACTCGCAACACACACTGAGCACACCCGCAACACACACTGAGCACACTCGCAACACACACTGAGCACACCCGCAACACACACACTGAGCACACCCGCAACACACACTGAGCACACTCGCAACACACATTGAGCACACTCGCAACACACACACTGAGCACACCCGCAACACACACTGAGCACACCCGCAACACACACTGAGCACACCCGCAACACACACTGAGCACACCCGCAACACACACTGAGCACAATCGCAACACACACTGAGCACACTCGCAACACACACACTGAGCACACTCGCAACACACACTAAGCACACTCGCAACACACACACTGAGCACACTCGCAACACACACTGAGCACAATCGCAACACACACTGAGCACACCCGCAACACACACTGAGCACAATCGCAACACACACTGAGCACACTCGCAACACACACACTGAGCACACTCGCAACACACACTAAGCACACTCGCAACACACACACTGAGCACACTCGCAACACACACTGAGCACAATCGCAACACACACTGAGCACACTCGCAACACACACTGAGCACACCCGCAACACACACTGAGCACACTCGCAACACACACGGAGCACAATCGCAACACACACTGAGCACACTTGCAACACACACTGAGCACACCCGCAACACACACACTGAGCACACCCGCAACACACACTGAGCACACTCGCAACACACATTGAGCACACTCGCAACACACACACTGAGCACACTCGCAACACACACTAAGCACACTCGCAACACACACACTGAGCACACTCGCAACACACACTGAGCACACCCGCAACACACACACTGAGCACACCCGCAACACACACTGAGCACACCCGCAACACACACTGAGCACACTCGCAACACACATTGAGCACACTCGCAACACACACACTGAGCACACCCGCAACACACACTGAGCACACCCGCAACACACACTGAGCACACTCGCAACACACACTGAGCACACCCGCAACACACACTGAGCACAATCGCAACACACACTGAGCACACTCGCAACACACACTGAGCACAATCGCAACACACACTGAGCACACTCGCAACACACATTGAGCACAATCGCAACACACACACTAAGCACACTCGCAACACACACTAAGCACACTCGCAACACACACACTAAGCACACTCGCAACACACACACTGAGCACACTCGCTTTCTTAAACTGCACAGGTTTGATTTAGAACCCTACAGGTTCTCACAAAACAATTCTGAACTTCACTCTTCTAGGTCCGCTGAAGGACTGAACGAGAAGCCCCAGGACCGGATAGCATACCTCAGCTAGTCCCTCAACACCTGCTCCACGAGAGCCAAGAGAGCCCAACACCATCTTCAGATCTTTAGGGTCTCTCTCTCCTCCATCACAGACATTTACACCACAACCATCTGGGAGCTGGGGGCTGTGGGCTGGGAGCTGTGGGCTGGGAGCTGTGGGCTGTGGGCTGGGAGCTGTGGGCTGGGAGCTGTGGGCTGGGAGCTGGGGGCTGGGAGCTGTGGGCTGGGAGCTGGGGGGTGGGAGCTGTGACTCTCTAAAGTCTCTCTCTCTCTTTCTAAAGTCTCTCTCTCTAAAGTCTCTCTCTCTATATAGTCTCTCTCTCTCTAAAGTATCTCTCTAAAGTCTCTCTCTAAAGTCTCTCTCTCTCTCTAAAGTCTCTCTCTCTCTAAAGTCTCTCTATCTCTCTCTAAAGTCTCTCTCTCTCTAAAGTCTCTCTCTAAAGTCTCTCTCTCTAAAGTCTCTCTCTCTCTAAAGTCTCTCTCTAAAGTCTCTCTCTCTCTAAAGTCTCTCTATCTCTCTCTAAAGTCTCTCTCTCTCTAAAGTCTCTCTCTCTCTAAAATCTCTCTCTAAAGTCTCTCTCTAAAGTCTCTCTCTCTCTAAAGTCTCTCTCTCTCTAAAGTCTCTCTCTCTCTCTAAAGTCTCTCTCTCTCTAAAGTCTCTCTATCTCTCTCTAAAGTCTCTCTCTCTCTAAAGTCTCTCTCTAAAGTCTCTCTCTCTAAAGTCTCTCTCTCTCTAAAGTCTCTCTCTAAAGTCTCTCTCTCTCTATCTCTCTCTAAAGTCTCTCTCTCTCTAAAGTCTCTCTCTCTCTAAAATCTCTCTCTAAAGTCTCTCTCTCTAAAGTCTCTCTCTAAAGTCTCTCTCTCTAAAGTCTCTCTCTAAAGTCTCTCTCTAAAGTCTCTCTCTATAGTCTCTCTCTCTAAAGTCTCTCTCTTTCTAAAGTCTCTCTCTCTCTCTCTAAAGTCTCTCTCTCGCTAAAGTCTCTCTCTCTATATATATAGTCTCTCTCTCTAAGGTCTCTCTCTCTCTTTCTAAAGTCTCTCTCTCTAGTCTCTCTCTCTCTCTAAAGTCTCTCTCTCTCTAAAGTCTCTCTCTCTCTCTAAGTCTCTCTTTCTAAAGTCTCTCTCTCTCTATAGTCTCTCTCTCTCTTTCTAAAGTCTCTCTCTAAAGTCTCTCTCTCTCTCTAAAGTCTCTCTCTAAAGTCTCTCTCTCTCTCTAAAGTCTCTCTCTCTCTAAAGTCTCTCTCTAAAGTCTCTCTCTCTCTCTCTAAAGTCTCTCTCTCTAAAGTCTCTCTCTCTCTAAAGTCTCTCTCTCTCTCTAAAGTCTCTCTCTAAACTCTCTCTCTCTCTCTCTAAAGTCTCTCTCTCTTTCTAAAGTCTCTCTCTCTCTAAACTCTCTCTCCTCTCTCTCTCTCTCTCTCTCTAAGTCTCTCTCTCTCTTTTAAAGTCTCTCTCTCTCTAAAGTCTCTCTCTCTCTCTAAAGTCTCTCTCTCTAAAGTCTCTCTCTCTCTCTAAAGTCTCTCTCTCTAAAGTCTCTCTCTCTCTAAAGTATCTCTCTCTCTCTCTAAAGTCTATCTCTCTAAAGTCTCTCTCTCTTTTTAAAGTCTCTCTCTCTCTAAAGTCTCTCTCTCTCTAAAGTCTCTCTCTCTCTCTCTCTAAAGTCTCTCTCTCTAAAGTCTCTCTCTCTCTCTAAAGTCTCTCTCTCTCTAAAGTCTCTCTCTCTTCTAAAGTCTCTCTCTCTCTAAAGTCTCTCTCTCTAAAGTCTCTCTCTCTCTCTAAAGTCTCTCTCTCTCTAAAGTATCTCTCTCTCTCTAAAGTCTCTCTCTCTAAAGTATCTCTCTCTCTCTCTAAAGTCTCTCTCTCTCTAAAGTCTCTCTCTAAAGTCTCTCTCTCTCTAAAGTCTCTCTCTAAAGTCTCTCTCTCTCTAAAGTCTCTCTCTCTCTCTCTAAAGTCTCTCTCTCAAGTCTCTCTCTCTCTAAAGTCTCTCTATCTCTCTCTAAAGTCTCTCTCTCTCTAAAGTCTCTCTCTCTCTAAAGTCTCTCTCTAAAGTCTCTCTATCTCTCTCTAAAGTCTCTCTCTAAAGTCTCTCTATCTCTCTCTAAAGTCTCTCTCTCTCTAAAGTCTCTCTCTAAGTCTCTCTCTAAAGTCTCTCTCTCTCTAAAGTCTCTCTCTAAAGTCTCTCTCTCTCTAAAGTCTCTCTCTAAAGTCTCTCTATCTCTCTCTAAAGTCTCTCTCTCTCTAAAGTCTCTCTCTAAGTCTCTATCTCTCTCTAAAGTCTCTCTCTCTCTAAAGTCTCTCTCTAAAGTCTCTCTCTAAAGTCTCTCTATCTCTCTCTAAAGTCTCTCTCTCTAAAGTCTCTCTATCTCTCTCTAAAGTCTCTCTCTCTCTAAAGTCTCTCTCTAAAGTCTCTCTATCTCTCTCTAAAGTCTCTCTCTCTCTAAAGTCTCTCTATCTCTCTCTAAAGTCTCTCTCTCTCTAAAGTCTCTCTCTAAAGTCTCTCTCTAAAGTCTCTCTATCTCTCTCTAAAGTCTCTCTCTCTAAAGTCTCTCTATCTCTCTCTAAAGTCTCTCTCTCTCTAAAGTCTCTCTCTAAAGTCTCTCTCTCTCTAAAGTCTCTCTCTAAAGTCTCTCTCTCTCTAAAGTCTCTCTATCTCTCTCTAAAGTCTCTCTCTCTCTAAAGTCTCTCTCTAAAGTCTCTCTATCTCTCTCTAAAGTCTCTCTCTCTCTAAAGTCTCTCTCTAAAGTCTCTCTCTCTCTCTAAAGTCTCTCTCTCTCTCTAAAGTCTCTCTCTAAAGTCTCTCTATCTCTCTCTAAAGTCTCTCTCTCTAAAGTCTCTCTCTCTCTAAAGTCTCTCTCTCTCTAAAATCTCTCTCTAAAGTCTCTCTCTCTCTCTCTAAAGTCTCTCTCTAAAGTCTCTCTCTCTCTCTAAAGTCTCTCTCTAAAGTCTCTCTCTCTAAAGTCTCTCTCTCTCTCTCTAAAGTCTCTCTCTCTCTAAAGTCTCTCTCTCTCTCTAAGTCTCTCTCTCTAAAGTCTCTCTCTCTCTCTAAAGTCTCTCTCTCTCTAAAGTCTCTCTCTCTCTCTAAAGTCTCTCTCTAGTCTCTCTCTCTCTCTCTAAAGTCTCTCTCTAGTCTCTCTCTCTCTCTAAAGTCGCTCTCTCTAAAGTCTCTCTCTCTCTAAAGTCTCTCTCTCTCTCTCTAAAGTCTCTCTCTCTCTAAAGTCTCTCTCTCTTTCTAAAGTCTCTCTCTCTCTAAAGTATCTCTCTCTCTAAAGTCTCTCTCTCTCTAAAGTATCTCTCTCTCTCTCTAAAGTCTCTCTCTCTTTCTAAAGTCTATCTCTCTCTCTGTTCTAAAGTCTCTCTCTCTAAAGTATCTCTCTCTCTCTAAAGTCTCTCTCTCTCTAAAGTATCTCTCTCTGTTTCTAAAGTCTCTCTCTCTAAAGTATCTCTCTCTCTCTAAAGTCTCTCTCTCTCTAAGTCTCTCTCTCTTCTAAAGTCTATCTCTCTCTCTATCTCTAAAGTCTCTCTCTCTTCTAAAGTCTCTCTCTCTCTAAAGTCTCTCTCTCTCTCTCTCTCTCTAAAGTCTCTCTCTCTCTTTCTAAAGTCTCTCTCTCTCTCTAAAGTCTCTCTCTCTCTAAAGTCTCTCTCTCTCTCTAAGTCTCTCTCTCTCTAAAGTATCTCTCTCTCTAAAGTCTCTCTCTCTCTCCTAAAGTCTCTCTCTCTCTCTAAAGTCTCTCTCTCTCTAAAGTCTCTCTCTCTCTAAAGTATCTCTCTCTCTTCTAAAGTCTCTCTCTCTCTAAAGTCTCTCTCTCTCTCTAAAGTCTCTCTCTCTCTAAAGTCTCTCTCTCTTCTAAAGTCTCTCTCTCTAAAGTCTCTCTCTCTCTCTAAAGTCATCTCTCTCTCTCTCTAAAGTCTCTCTCTCTTTAAAGTCTCTCTCTCTCTAAAGTCTCTCTCTCTCTCTAAAGTCTCTCTCTCTCTAAAGTCTCTCTCTCTCTAAAGTCTCTCTCTCTAAAGTCTCTCTCTCTCTCTAAAGTCTATCTCTCTCTCTCTCTCTCTCTCTAAAGTCTCTCTCTCTAAAGTTCTCTCTCTCTCTCTAAAGTCTCTCTCTCTCTAAAGTCTCTCTCTCTAAAGTCTCTCTCTCTCTCTAAAGTCTCTCTCTCTCTCTCTAAGTCTCTCTCTCTCTCTAAAGTCTCTCTCTCTCTCTAAAGTCTCTCTCTCTCTAAAGTCTCTCTAAGTCTCTCTCTCTCTAAAGTCTCTCTCTCTCTAAAGTCTCTCTCTCTAAAGTCTCTCTAAGTCTATCTCTCTCTAAAGTCTCTCTCTCTCTAAAGTCTCTCTCTCTCTCTAAAGTCTCTCTCTCTCTAAAGTCTCTCTCTCTAAAGTCTCTCTCTCTAAAGTCTCTCTCTCTCTCTAAGTCTCTCTCTCTCTAAAGTCTCTCTCTCTCTAAAGTCTCTTCTCTCTAAAGTCTCTCTCTCTAAAGTCTCTCTCTCTCTCTAAAGTCTCTCTCTCTAAAGTATCTCTCTCTCTAAAGTCTCTCTCTCTAAAGTATCTCTCTCTCTCTCTAAAGTCTCTCTCTCTCTAAAGTCTCTCTCTAAGTCTCTCTCTCTCTAAAGTCTCTCTCTAAAGTCTCTCTCTCTCTCTAAAGTCTCTCTATCTCTCTCGAAAGTCTCTCTCTCTCTAAAGTCTCACTCTCTCTCTCTAAAGTCTCTCTCTCTCTAAAGTCTCTCTCTAAAGTCTCTCTATCTCTCTCTAAAGTCTCTCTCTAAAGTCTCTCTATCTCTCTCTAAAGTCTCTCTCTCTCTAAAGTCTCTCTCTAAAGTCTCTCTCTAAAGTCTCTCTCTCTCTAAAGTCTCTCTCTAAAGTCTCTCTCTCTCTAAAGTCTCTCTCTAAAGTCTCTCTATCTCTCTCTAAAGTCTCTCTCTCTCTAAAGTCTCTCTCTAAAGGCTCTCTATCTCTCTCTAAAGTCTCTCTCTCTCTAAAGTCTCTCTATCTCTCTCTAAAGTCTCTCTCTCTCTAAAGTCTCTCTCTAAAGTCTCTCTCTAAAGTCTCTCTATCTCTCTCTAAGTCTCTCTCTCTCTAAAGTCTCTCTATCTCTCTCTAAAGTCTCTCTCTAAAGTCTCTCTCTCTCTCTAAAGTCTCTCTCTCTTTCTAAAGTCTCTCTCTCTCTAAGTCTCTCTCTCTTCTCTCTAAAGTCTCTCTCTTTTTAAAGTCTCTCTCTCTCTAAAGTCTCTCTCTCTCTCTCTAAAGTCTCTCTCTCTTTCTAAAGTCTCTCTCTCTCTCTCTCTTTTTAAAGTCTCTCTCTCTCTCTAAAGTCTCTCTCTCTCTTTTAAAGTCTCTCTCTCTCTAAGTCTCTCTCTAAAGTCTCTCTCTCTCTTTTAAGTCTCTCTCTCTCTCTAAAGTCTCTCTCTAAAGTCTCTCTCTCTTTCTAAAGTCTCTCTCTCTCTCTCTAAAGTCTCTCTCTCTCTCTAAAGTCTCTCTCTAAAGTCTCTCTCTCTCTTTCTAAAGTCTCTCTCTTTCTCTCTCTCTCTTTCTCTCTCCCTCTAAAGTCTCTCTCTCTCTCTCTCTCTCTCTCTAAAGTCTCTCTCTCTCTAAAGTCTCTCTATCTCTCTCTAAAGTCTCTCTCTAAAGTCTCTCTCTCTAAAGTCTCTCTCTCTCTCTCTCTCTCTAAAGTCTCTTTCTCTCTCTCTCTCTAAAGTCTCTCTCTCTCTCTCTCTAAAGTATCTCTCTCTCTCTCTCTAAAGTCTCTCTCTCTCTCTCTAAAGTCTCTCTCTCTCTCTCTCTCTCTAAAGTCTCTCTCTCTCCCTCTCTCTCTCTAAAGTCTCTCTCTCTCTCTCTCTCTCTCTCTCTAAAGTCTCTCTCTCTCTCTCTCTCTAAAGTCTCTCTCTAAGTCTCTCTAAAAGTATCTCTCTCTCTCTCTCTAAAGTCCCTCTCTCTCTCTAAAGTCTCTCTCTCTCTCTCTCTCTCTCTCTCTAAAGTCTCTCTCTCTCCCTAAAGTCTCTCTCTCTCTCTAAGTCTCCTCTCTCTCTCTCTAAAGTCTCTCTCTCTCTTTCTCTAAAGTCTCTCTCTAAAGTCTCTCTAAAGTATCTCTCTCTCTCTCTCTCTCTCTAAAGTCTCTCTCTCTCTTTTTAAGTCTCTCTCTCTCTCTAAAGTCTCTCTCTAAAGTCTCTCTCTCTTTCTAAAGTCTCTCTCTCTCTCTAAGTCTCTCTCTAAAGTCTCTCTCTCTCTCTAAAGTATCTCTCTCTCTCTCTCTAAAGTCTCTCTCTCTCTAAAGTATCTCTCTCTCTCTCTAAAGTCTCTCTCTCTCTCTCTAAAGTCCTCTCTCTCTCTCTAAAGTATCTCTCTCTCTCTCTCTAAAGTCTCTCTCTCTCTCTAAAGTCTCTCTCTCTCTCTCTCTCTCTCTCTCTCTCTAAAGTCTCTCTCTCTCTCTAAAGTATCTCTCTCTCTCTCTTTTAAAGTCTCTCTCTCTCTCTAAAGTCTCTCTCTAAAGTCTCTCTCTCTTTCTAAAGTCTCTCTCTCTCTCTCTAAAGTCTCTCTCTCTCTCTAAAGTCTCTCTCTCTAAAGTCTCTCTCTCTCTCTCTCTCTAAGTCTCTCTCTCTCTCTCTCTCTCTCTCTAAAGTCTCTCTCTCTCTCTCTAAAGTCTCTCTCTCTCTTTTTAAAGTCTCTCTCTCTCTTAAAGTCTCTCTCTCTCTCTCTCTCTAAAGTCTCTCTCTAAAGTCTCTCTCTCTTTCTAAAGTCTCTCTCTCTCTAAAGTCTCTCTCTCTTTCTAAAGTCTCTCTCTCTCTAAAGTCTCTCTCTCTCTCTCTCTAAAGTCTCTCTCTCTCTTTTTAAAGTCTCTCTCTCTCTAAAGTCTCTCTCTCTCTAAAGTCTCTCTCTCTTCTAAAGTCTCTCTCTCTCTAAAGTCTCTCTCTCTCTCTCTCTAAAGTCTCTCTCTCTCTAAAGTCTCTGTTTCTAAAGTCTCTCTCTCTCTCTCTCTAAAGTCTCTCTCTGTTTCTAAAGTCTATCTCTCTCTCTCTTTTTAAAGTGTATCTCTCTCTCTAAAGTCTCTCTCTCTTTCTAAAGTCTCTCTCTCCTTTTTAAAGTCTCTCTCTCTCTCTAAAGTCTCTCTCTCTCTTTTAAAGTCTCTCTCTCTCTTTTAAAGTCTCTCTCTCTCTCTAAAGTCTCTCTCTAAAGTCTCTCTCTCTTTCTAAAGTCTCTCCTCTCTCTCTCTCTTAAAGTCTCTCTCTCTCTCTAAAGTCTCTCTCTAAAGTCTCTCTCTCTCTTTCTAAAGTCTCTCTCTTTCTCTCTCTCTCTTTCTCTCTCTCTCTAAAGTCTCTCTCTCTCTCTCTCTCTCTCTCTCTAAAGTCTCTTTCTCTCTCTCTCTCTAAAGTCTCTCTCTCTCTCTCTCTCTAAAGTATCTCTCTCTCTCTCTCTAAAGTCTCTCTCTCTCTCTCTAAAGTCTCTCTCTCTCTCTCTCTCTCTAAAGTCTCTCTCTCTCCCTCTCTCTCTCTCTAAAGTCTCTCTCTCTCTCTCTCTCTCTCTCTCTCTAAAGTCTCTCTCTCTCTCTCTCTCTCTAAAGTCTCTCTCTAAAGTCTCTCTAAAGTATCTCTCTCTCTCTCTCTCTAAAGTCTCTCTCTCTTTCTAAAGTCTCTCTCTCTCTTTTTAAAGTCTCTCTCTCTCTCTAAAGTCTCTCTCTCTCTTTTTAAAGTCTCTCTCTCTCTTTTTAAAGTCTCTCTCTCTCTCTAAAGTCTCTCTCTAAAGTCTCTCTCTCTTTCTAAAGTCTCTCTCTCTCTCTCTCTAAAGTCTCTCTCTCTCTCTAAAGTCTCTCTCTAAAGTCTCTCTCTCTCTTTCTAAAGTCTCTCTCTTTCTCTCTCTCTCTTTCTCTCTCTCTCTAAAGTCTCTCTCTCTCTCTCTCTCTCTCTAAAGTCTCTTTCTCTATCTCTCTCTAAAGTCTCTCTCTCTCTCTCTCTCTCTAAAGTATCTCTCTCTCTCTCTCTAAAGTCTCTCTCTCTCTCTCTAAAGTCTCTCTCTCTCTCTCTCTCTAAAGTCTCTCTCTCTCCCTCTCTCTCTCTCTAAAGTCTCTCTCTCTCTCTCTCTCTCTCTCTAAAGTCTCTCTCTCTCTCTCTCTCTCTAAAGTATCTCTCTCTCTCTCTCTCTAAAGTCTCTCTCTCTCTCTCTCTCTCTCTCTAAAGTCTCTCTCTCTCTAAAGTCTCTCTCTCTCTCTAAAGTCTCTCTCTCTCTCTCTAAAGTCTCTCTCTCTCTCTCTCTAAAGTCTCTCTCTCTCTCTAAAGTCTCTCTCTCTCTAAAGTCTCTCTCTCTCTCTAAAGTCTCTCTCTCTCTCTCTAAAGTCTCTCTCTCTCTCTCTCTAAAGTCTCTCTCTCTCTCTCTAAAGTCTCTCTCTCTCTCTTTCTAAAGTCTCTCTCTCTCTCTCTCTAAAGTCTCTCTCTCTCTCTAAAGTCTCTCTCTCTCTCTCTCTCTCTCTAAAGTCTCTCTCTCTCTCTCTCTCTCTAAAGTCTCTCTCTCTCTCTCTCTCTCTAAAGTCTCTCTCTCTAAAGTCTCTCTCTCTCTCTCTCTCTAAAGTCTCTCTCTCTCTCTCTAAAGTCTCTCTCTCTCTCTCTCTCTCTCTCTCTCTCTCTCTAAAGTCTCTCTCTCTAAAGTCTCTCTCTCTCTCTCTCTCTAAAGTCTCTCTCTCTCTCTCTCTCTCTCTCTAAAGTCTCTCTCTCTCTCTCTAAAGTCTCTCTCTCTCTTTTAAAAGTCTCTCTCTCTCTAAAGTCTCTCTCTCTCTAAAGTCTCTCTCTCTCTCTCTCTAAAGTCTCTCTCTCTCTTTTTAAAGTCTCTCTCTCTAAAGTCTCTCTCTCTCTAAGTCTCTATCTCTTTCTAAAGTCTCTCTCTCTCTAAAGTCTCTGTTTCTAAAGTCTCTCTCTCTCTCTCTAAAGTCTCTCTCTGTTTCTAAAGTCTATCTCTCTCTCTCTTTTTAAAGTGTATCTCTCTCTCTAAAGTCTCTCTCTCTTTCTAAAGTCTCTCTCTCTCTTTTAAAGTCTCTCTCTCTCTCTAAAGTCTCTCTCTCTCTTTTTAAAGTCTCTCTCTCTCTAAAGTCTCTCTCTAAAGTCTCTCTCTCTCTTTTTAAAGTCTCTCTCTCTCTAAAGTCTCTCTCTAAAGTCTCTCTCTCTTTCTAAAGTCTCTCTCTCTCTCTAAAGTCTCTCTCTCTCTCTAAAGTCTCTCTCTAAAGTCTCTCTCTCTCTTTCTAAAGTCTCTCTCTTTCTCTCTCTCTCTTTCTCTCTCTCTCTAAAGTCTCTCTCTCTCTCTCTCTCTCTCTAAAGTCTCTCTCTCTCTAAAGTCTCTCTATCTCTCTCTAAAGTCTCTCTCTAAAGTCTCTCTCTCTAAAGTCTCTCTCTCTCTCTCTCTCTCTAAAGTATCTCTCTCTCTCTCTCTAAAGTCTCTCTCTCTCTCTCTAAAGTCTCTCTCTCTCTCTCTCTCTCTAAAGTCTCTCTCTCTCCCTCTCTCTCTCTCTCTAAAGTCTCTCTCTCTCTCTTTCTCTCTCTAAAGTCTCTCTCTCTCTCTCTCTCTCTAAAGTCTCTCTCTCTCTTTCTAAAGTCTCTCTCTCTCTAAAGTCTCTCTCTCTCTAAGTCTCTCTCTCTCTCTCTAAGTCTCTCTCTCTCTCTCTCTCTCTCTCTGAGAGTGTGAGTGTGAGTGGAGGCTCTTCTTTGGCGTTTGCCATTTCTTTAATTCTTCTAATCTTCTTCATTCCTTTTCTCTTACCTAATCGTTCTGGTGTTTTACTTGGTTATTAGTGGTTTGTCTTGGTTATTTGTTGGTTTTTTGGGGGGTTTGGGGGAACTGGTTAGGGTCTTGGTTGGGTTTGGGCCGGTGGCCTGGCACTCTGTGGCGGGCGGACATGGCGTCCCAATCCGGCGGTGAGGCGCAGACTCTGCGCCACGGGTTCAGGTGTGTGCCTGACGGCGGTGCGAGCGTTGAGGACGTGCTGCTCGCGGTGGGGGAGCAGGTGGGCTGTGAGAACATCTACTCCGCTTCGCGGATGAATAAAGCGGTGGTGGTGTTCCTAAAGAAGGAGGCTTTAGTGGGGAGGGTTATTGAGAGTGGGGTCTGGGTGAAGGGAGTGATGGTGCCTGTATCTCTCTCTCTCTAAAGTCTCTGTTTCTAAAGTCTCTCTCTCTCTCTCTAAAGTCTCTCTCTGTTTCTAAAGTCTATCTCTCTCTCTCTTTTTAAAGTGTATCTCTCTCTCTAAAGTCTCTCTCTCTTTCTAAAGTCTCTCTCTCTCTTTTTAAAGTCTCTCTCTCTCTCTAAAGTCTCTCTCTCTCTTTTTAAAGTCTCTCTCTCTCTAAAGTCTCTCTCTAAAGTCTCTCTCTCTCTTTTTAAAGTCTCTCTCTCTCTCTAAAGTCTCTCTCTAAAGTCTCTCTCTCTTTCTAAAGTCTCTCTCTCTCTCTAAAGTCTCTCTCTCTCTCTAAAGTCTCTCTCTAAAGTCTCTCTCTCTCTTTCTAAAGTCTCTCTCTTTCTCTCTCTCTCTTTCTCTCTCTCTCTAAAGTCCTCTCTCTCTCTCTCTCTCTCTCTAAGTCTCTCTCTCTCTAAAGTCTCTCTATCTCTCTCTAAAGTCTCTCTCTAAAGTCTCTCTCTCTAAAGTCTCTCTCTCTCTCTCTCTCTCTAAAGTATCTCTCTCTCTCTCTCTAAAGTCTCTCTCTCTCTCTCTAAAGTCTCTCTCTCTCTCTCTCTCTCTAAAGTCTCTCTCTCTCCCTCTCTCTCTCTCTCTAAAGTCTCTCTCTCTCTCTTTCTCTCTCTAAAGTCTCTCTCTCTCTCTCTCTCTCTAAAGTCTCTCTCTCTCTTTCTAAAGTCTCTCTCTCTCTAAAGTCTCTCTCTCTCTAAAGTCTCTCTCTCTCTCTCTAAGTCTCTCTCTCTCTCTCTCTCTCTCTCTGAGAGTGTGAGTGTGAGTGGAGGCTCTTCTTTGGCGTTTGCCATTTCTTTAATTCTTCTAATCTTCTTCATTCCTTTTCTTACCTAATCGTTCTGGTGTTTTACTTGGTTATTAGTGGTTTGTCTTGGTTATTTGTTGGTTTTTTGGGGGGTTTGGGGGAACTGGTTAGGGTCTTGGTTGGTTTGGGCCGGTGGCCTGGCCACTCTGTGGCGGGCGGACATGGCGTCCAATCCGGCGGTGAGGCGCAGACTCTGCGCCATACCCGGGTTCAGGTGTGTGCCTGACGGCGGTGCGAGCGTTGAGGACGTGCTGCTCGCGGTGGGGGAGCAGGTGGGCTGTGAGAACATCTACTCCGCTTCGCGGATGAATAAAGCGGTGGTGGTGTTCCTAAAGAAGGAGGCTTTAGTGGGGAGGGTTATTGAGAGTGGGGTCTGGGTGAAGGGAGTGATGGTGCCTGTATCCCCGCTCGCGGCGCCAGCTACGCGGGTGGTGGTGTCTAACGTGCCCCCCTTCATCGACCATGAGGTGATTGAGAGGGAGCTGGTTCGGTTCGGGAAGCTGGCGAGCTCGATGAAGATGATCCCTCTCGGGTGTAAGACCGCCGCTGTGAGGCACGTCCTCTCGTTCCGCAGGCAGGTGTTCATGTTCCTGCACAACCCTGACCAGGCGCTGGACCTCACGCTGCGGGTGAAGCACGGGGACAGCTCGTATGTGGTGTTTGCTACTACGGGCAGTTTGCGGTGTTTTGAGTGCGGGGACGTGGGGCATAAAAGGTTTGTCTGTCCGCACAGAGCAGCACGACAGCCCGAGCACGTAGAGACGGCTAGCGAGCCGGCTTCTGAACCGGTACCGGATCCTGCGGGGGAGGGAGCGGCGGTGCGAGCGGCGGCCCGCGGCGGGTCTGACTCTCAGGTGAGCGAAGCGGCAGGAGGGGTACGGGAGGCCGCTGAGGCTGGGCCTGGTGAAGGTGTGTGTACTGTTCAGCCAGCGGACCCCCCCGCTGCGAGGGTGGGAGAGACACAGGTAGATGTTGTGCGTGCAGGTGTAGCTGAGCAGGCGGGGGGTGCTGAAGGTGGGGGTGTGGGGGTAGTGGAGGAGGCTGCAGGCCCTTCTGGGGTTGTTTTTATGAGGCCGGACGCTGGGGTAGCCTCAGTGACGGAGAGCCAGATGGAGTTTGATCTGGATGAAGAGGAGAGGGATCTTCCTCAGATTGCTCTGAACTGTCAGAGAGTTTGTCCAGCCAGGCTGGAGAGGTCTACAGTACTGCACAGCTTGACCAGTTTCTGAGGATCACTAAGGGTAAAAGGAACGTCTCTTTAGTTACTCACTTCCCTGACGTCAACAAATTCCTCAGAACAGTGAAACATGCTCTTTGGTGGATTCTGGTGCGCTGTCACCCAGAAAGAGATACAGGTTAAAGAAGTGGGCGACTACTGTACGTAAAGGACCGCTCTGATGCAGAACATCTCACCTGTTCCTGATCTTTCCTTTCTGCTGGTTCTGTCCTTCCCTGCTTTCTGTCTGAGCATCTCTCCTACTCTCTGTATGGGGACTTTACATGTCGGCTCCTTAATATTAACGGTGCGAGGGATGGGCTGAAAAGACAAATGCTTCTGGATTATATTGAATGTAAACATATTGATGTTATTTTTCTACAAGAAACACACACTGATCCTGATAATGCAGTGGAGTGGGGGATGTGGTGGAAGGGTGTAGCAGTTCTGGGGCATGGAACCAGCTGCAGTGGAGGTGTAGCAGTATTGTTCCTTTCAGGGCTTCCTGTGAGAGTGCTATCTCAGAAGGAGGTGTGTAAAGGACGGCTGTTGAGGGTTGATGTGGATATTGATGGGCGGGAGTATGTGTTATGAATATTTACGCACCTACTATAGGGGGAGAGAGAGTGGCCGTTTTCACGTCCTTGCGGAAAGAACTGTCTCAAGTTTCCCAAGATGCCTTTGTTGTTTTAGGGGGTGACTGGAACTGCACGACCAATAGTGGAGTGGACAGAACAGGGCGGGAGCCTCATGTTTCATCCGCTGGATTATTACGTGATATAGAGCGCCACTTTAATTTGGTCGATTCTTGGAGGTTGAAAAACCCCTCTGAGAAACAATTCACTTGGGTTAAAGTGGTGGATGGGCGGGTCAGCGCTGCCCGTTTAGACCGTCTTTATCTACTGAATGACCACACTAATAGTTTGCTTACAGCCTCAATACTTCCTGTAGGATTTTCAGACCATCATTTGGTTTTGATCCAGTTGTCTACTATGTACAGGCAGCACGGAGCGGCCTACTGGAAGTTTAATGTGCAGCTCTTGCAGGATGCCGCTTTTTGCTCTGCCTTTCGGCAGTTTTGGGAAATGTGGCGGTTCAGAAAAGGGGACTATGATTCCCTCAGACAGTGGTGGGATGTGGGGAAAGCTCACATCAGACTGTACTGCCAACAGTATACAGCCCTAGCCACTGTGGAAAGGAGGAGGGTTCTTTCTGACCTTGAAGCCAACATTAAGCGTGTTGAAGAACAGTTAGTGGGTCAGACCCTGGTGCTGGATTGCAGGCTGACCTGGCGGCGCTGCGCAGGGACCTGGGAACCTTTCTGCAAGAGAAAGCGAAGGGTGCACTTGTGAGAGCTCGTTTTAAAAACTGCTGAATGAAATGGATGCCCCTACGTCCTTCTTTTTTGGGTTAGAGAAACACCGTAACCAATCAAACAGATGCATGGATTATATCTGTCTGATGGGAGACTAACTTCCCATGTGGGGAAATGCGGGAGAGGGCGGTGGAGTTTTATTCTGCATTGTTTACAGCTGATCCGTGTGACACCGCATGCGTGGACTCCATGCTGTTAGATCTGCCCAAGTTGTCTTTGGATCAGAAGTGTAGTCTGGATCAACCGATCTCACTACATGAACTTCACACCGCAGCGCTCCAGATGGCGGATGGCCGATCCCCAGGGTGGATGGACTGCCTGTTGAGTTTTATAAAGCATTCTGGGATTTGGTTGGTTCTGACTTATATGACATGTTGTGTGAATGCATTGTGCAGGGGGAACTGCCTCTGAGCTGCCGTAGGGCGGTTCTGTCCCTTCTCCCAAAAAAGGGAGATTTGTGTGACATTAAAAACTGGCGTCCAGTAGCCCTTCTATGCTGTGATTACAAAATCTTCTCCAAAGTTCTGGCCAACCGCCTTAAAGGCATTCTGTCGTCCATTGTGCACACGGGCCAGTCGTACTGTGTACCCGGACGCTCCATTCTGGACAACTTGTTTTTAATACGGGATTTGATCGAACTCTCTAACCTCACTGATGTGACCTTTGGCCTGATTTCCCTGGATCAGGAGAAGGCGTTTGATCGAGTGGACCACTACTACCTTTTTGAGACTTTGACCAATTTGGATTTGGAGAGCAGTTCGTCAGCTACGTTGAGCTGCTGTATTCCAATGTTTATTGTCTGGTTAAGGTAGGAGGGGGATTGAGCCGGCCTGTCTCAGTCGGGCGAGGGATTAGACAGGGGTGCCCCTTGTCCGGTCAGCTCTACTCCTTGGCCATTGAACCTTCCTGCTACGATTAAGGACAACAGTACAAGGGGTCGCCGTCTCAGGATGGGGTGGCCTTTCAGCCTTTTCTGTATCAGCTTATGCTGATGATGTCACGGTGATCATAAAGGATGAGAGGGATATCCAACAACTGCAGGAAGGTCTTCGTTGTTACGAGAAGGCATCATCTGGTAAAGTGAACTGGAAAAAGTGTGAAGCCTTATGGTGTGGACGGGGCAGTACTCCCCCTAACCTACCTGGGGGCCTAGAGTGGGGTACACGTCGGTTGAAGGTCCTGGGAGTCTACCTGGGTGTGGAGAGGCAGTCATGCTGAATTGGGACGGTGTTTTACAGCGGACCGTTCAAAAGCTGGACAAGTGGAAGTGGCTGCTCCATCAAGTATCTTACCGAGGTAGGGTGTTGATCATCAATAACCTCGTGGCATCCACGCTATGGCACCGACTGATGGTTTTAAATGCTCCACCTGGTCTGCTGCCTGAGGTCCAGAGAAAAATGGTAGACTTTTTTTGGACTGGATATCACTGGACTAAGGCTGCAGTGCTCTACTTACCCACTCATGAGGGCGGACACGGTCTGGTAGACCTTGAAAGTAGAGCTGTGGCT